>NC_057811.1:23120609-23270295 GCF_018294505.1 Triticum aestivum | reverse complement strand
CCTAAAATTGAAAAGCATTTCAAATGAACTCTGAAAAGGTTTTGTTTCTACTTACAACAAAAAACTTATTTATTTTATTTCTAATTACTTATGTATTTTACTTTAATTATTTTATTTTTATTTATTTTACTGCTGCTATTTTTATTTATTTTACTGCTGCTATTTTTACTTAATTTATTAAGGTTTATTTATTGTAGTTACTATAGTTTATTTTATTTTATTTTATTAAGGTTTATTTAGTTTTATTTATTTTATTAAGGTTTATTTATTTTATAAATATAAAAAAATGAACATAGATGCGCTTATAGAGAAAATTAAACCTAAATTCACAGTAAATTTCAATTTACTGTGAATTTAGGTGAAATTTCCTGTATAAGGGCATCTATTTTCACTTTAAGAGAAGCTCAACAAGGCATAGAGGGACGGGCTTATAAACTGGTGTGAGCCGGGACTAGAAGCGCAACTAGGACCAGCCCTTTAGTCCCGGTTTGTGGTATGAACCGGGACTAAAGGGTGGTGGGCCAGGAGCGTGGCCCATTGGTCCCGGTTTGTACCACCAACCGGGACCAAAGGGTCCATACGAACCGGGACCAATGCCCACGAGGCCCCGGCCGGCCCCCTGGGCTCACGAACCGGGACCAATGCTCACATTAGTCCCGGTTCGTGACTGAACCGGGGCTAATGTGAAAACTGCCCTGTGACCTAAGCCCTGTTTTCTACTAGTGATAGCAGGAAAAAATAAATGTAGTGAATCCAAAAAAAACTTGAAAGTTGTGAAGAAACATACTGATCTTGCTATTTTAATGGCAAGTCCATGGAGCAAAAGCATATTCAAGCTCCCCACCTAAATTTTGCTCACATCATATACAAGTGTGCATCATTAGCTGTAACAATGATACGGCCTCTTATTTGCTACCATATTATTAGTTATGCAGGTTTATGTCAAATCAACATCATGAGATAAATTTATAGTTGTAAAGGTGACAAAAAGAAGATCTCTCCGCCTCCTTATATCTATGAAAAGAGAGGACAAGATAACACATGCTTGACTTGAACAATCAAAACGGTGATCTGGATTTAAACTTGTAATATCATCAATTGGCTTGATCACAAAAACATTTCTCCGAATCAATTGTTGCCATCTGGTGTTTTTTTAATGATTCCATGAGGCCTCCAAAATGCTACTTATAGTGCGCACGATATTTAGTTTTATTTGTCCATCAAATGGCAATTAGAACAGGCAAACGCATATATCACAATTATGCTCATGGGCTTGGTTAACTTTGCCACAATCGCAGAAAAAGTAACAGCTACCAAAATGTAAACAAGGTTTACCAATCAGAATAATGAACTATGAAGCAGCACTCGATATTGTTGGGGACGATAGCAATGATGGTGGGAAGTTGCTATATACATATGGCATGGGTGTGCCAGGTGTTGCAAACACCTTCTCAAGCTGGAATGTCTTGATGTCCAGCGCGAAAGCGCCTTTATCGAGCGATGACCTTCCTGAAAGAAACAGGAGCAAGTGCCTCCCTGTTGAACCCGGAAACTGCAGCAACAAGAATCCAGTCGGATTGTCTTCTCCAACCGCCACTGGCTGGAACTCCCACCATTGTTTCGCCTAATCAGATAACTGAGGTCAGATGCGTGATATGGAAACACAAACATCCCAATGATGCCTGCCCCTGCCTCCACAATGGCTATATCCGCATGTTGTCCTCTCGCTTCAGGTGGGAGGTCCGCAACTGAGAACTCCATTGTCCGAGTGTCAAGCACCAGCAGCTTTCCCCTGCAATCTGTCATCCCGTAGAAGCAGCCATATGCGTACCGGCGGTAGGAGAAGAAAGCCAAAGAAAACCCTGCAGTCCATGGACCAGCTCGCCATTGTCCCGTGCTGGAAGAGAAGACGAAAGCGGCATGTTTATCTTCGCATCGCGCGATCAAGATCACTGTGAAGGATGTCTCTTGTGCGGCATCCTCTTCCTCTTTAAGGAAGGAGTGCCATTTGTTCACTGGACTAGGAACCCACCCCTCGACTGAAGGGATTGGGGGAAGGAGGTGGTACCGCCGGTACAAGGGGTCACACACCACCAGGGCACGAGTACGGAAGCGAGAGCGAGATCTCTTGAGGAGGACGCGGACGTCCCGGACGAGGCTCCGCACGAGTACGGTGCTCGGGGATGGCCGGTTCCGGGCGAGGCTCCGCGCTGGTCTGGCCATGGTCCGCCGCTCCGCCGCCCATTAGGCCGCCGCAGGATGAGAGGGGCTTACCACGAAACCCTAGCTCAGCTAAGCACGGGACGGGAGCGAGGAGTGTGGGATTTGGGGGAACAAGACGACGTCTCCGTTCTGAAGAATTGGTTTCAATGTGTGGTTCGCTCAGTTAACAAGGCTCAAATGAAGCAGTGTGCGACAGGTGAAGCAATCGGTTTCAGTTAGATGATTTGTATTTCATCTGTTTGTATATGTGTGGTAGTATGAATTAAGTTGAGAGTTCAAAAAATTCCCCAAAAAGAGATGAGAGTTCAAAAAAGAAGCTGTATGTAGATGATTTGCTTTTCGTATCTTTTAGAGGAATGTGTCCAGTGCGTTCTTTGGATACATTTGTGTCATTGCACAAATTGTTTGGAACTTGAATTTTTCGGTAATTTTTGCGAATGGCAGTCAGAAGCAATTGTTGCATCTATCAAACAGCAGAAAAAAAAGAGTCCATGCAAATAAAAAACAGCAAAAAATAAATGGGTCTAAACGCGCTAGTGCGGGAGACTCCGGGAAAGACCAACAAATTTCGCATCGAAAAATCTTTTAACTGCCGCTATAACTAGGCCTTGTGCCAACATTCACCCTGTCCCCCAAATCGACCAGCCTTACCCTCGACCACCGCCGCCCCCAACCACCTTCTTCAAGACCCCAGGCCGGCTCTGACCCCGACCACGTTGTCGAGCACACTTCGCCGCCCCCAACTACTACCCAGGCAGCCACGACTTCTCCATGCTTTCTTCCATGGGCATCACCGCCTCTGCTCTCAATGATCTAGCGTCGCCGCCATCCTCTGCTAGTGTGCTTGCTCGTGCAGTGCAACAGCTTCTAGGAGCTCCTCCATTGACGAAGGGAAACCAACAGGGGCAAGAGGGGAACCAAGTGTCTTCTGAACTGGGTGGTAGAGAGAAGCCTAGGGAGAGAAAGAGAGAAAGAATCAAGCGGGGACCCAAGTGTGGTGGGCGATGGCGCGTCTTCCGTGCAACCCCCATAGAACTTTCATCATAGACTTGAACCGAAGAGAGCAATGTGAACAGTTTAGGAGGTCGCAAATCAAACTGTTAGTTCATTGCTGGATTTCACCATGATTTCCTTCTTTTATTGAGTACCAGTAACACGAGTAAACATTTGAGCGAGAAGTTAGGCTCCGAGTTACCTACTTGTAAGCTTCATTGGACGACACGACAATCTCATTCTATAGGCCAGCTCCGTCTAGTAGCATATTTTGTCCAGCTCTACTCGGCGGCATCTCTTCCCATCCTCTCCTCGTTGAACTTCAGCACCACCTCTCGTTGCTATAATCAACAGATAAGTGCATATGAAGTCTTCCTCCTCTACGGCTGATGACCTTTGACGTCCAGTTTGGACAGCGAAGGTTTCTGTGCCATTTCCCAAACGAGCGACCCTTAGTTATCCAACCCACGAGAGGATGTGCACTACGAAAAAGTCTTTGACAGGTTATTGCTAGTGAATTAAATTCCAGTTTATCGACCGGACCTTTAGCAACTGGTTAGGTGTAAACACTAGTATTATAAAGAAGCATGGGTATGAGGTCTTACTTTGACAACCTTATATTTATGCTCGAGTCTTAATGATATTATAATGTGCTCTGTAAGACAATCAGTATGATGTGCTTGCGATGCAAAGATGTGGGGGTGTGTCCAAAGTACGTCGTGCACGACATGCATAAAGAGTCAGTTGTCCAACGGATGGTCCTTACCATCGTGCGGGGTTTCCTCGGCTATTAGGAATATAAACATCCAGACAAAAGCATTGGGCGTTTAATGACTACACCTCATTCGTCTTCAAGGAATAGATTTTTGCTACTATTAGGGATAGTGTTCCATGTCCTCCTCGCTCTTTACGACTGATCGATCTATAGGATCCTGTGTACCTGGCTCGCCACACTCTCTGTACCCATGACCCATCATGCCACAAACTTGACAGAAGAACAAGATCCCATCATACTTCACCATTAGTGGCCGCCTTCCCTCCCCTTCCACGGGCAATGAAGTAAAGCGAGTTAGTGGCTTCCTCGTTAGAACTTTGGCCCGAGCCCTAGCATAACCCCCTTCATATTGCAAAGATGGGGTGAGCTGGACCTACGAACTGATGTCCTGCAAGTGCACAGGGCTGTTGTAGCACTTCCGTGATAAGTAAAGTGTTGAACCCACATGGAGCTGATAAGAAGGCACCACAAACCCCGTAGCTCGTTAAGTGACCACATTCTCGAGGGGTCCAAAATCACTCTCATTAATATGAACTATCGTATCCTCTATTCACTAGTCAAATGCATAAGTTGGTGGAGCCGGGTACAAAACACATTCTACTCTAACGTAGACTTCGTGCCACGCATGCCACCATCATAGTCTCCCCTATAGGGTTACAACTATGATAATTAAGGGTTTACCCCCGTGGACGTGGCCTCTCTAAGGGTTCTCCATTAATCCCCAATCAATTGCAACGGCGAGGAGCCGAGGCTTTTACTGTCACCTCGAATTACCCCAATATCCCAACCCTCACAGCGACTGTACATATACTTCACAGCAACAAGGAAAAACTGTGAGTGAGAGCTCCTCTCAACACTTCCTAGGGCTACTAACTCGAATCATGAACAGAAGATAATGGATCACATCAAGTATCACATAGGGTTCAACCATATCCTCAAGAACTAGTATAAAACTACTCAAACAAAGACATGAAGCTTAGGGACAAGTTACAAGCCGGCATCAAGCCGGTGAAGGGAGAAGGCATGGTGGTTTTGGTGATGATGGTGTGGAGATGGTGATGATGGTAGCCGTTCCAGTGGTGATGAAGATGGGGTCGGCGCCGGTGATGGCGTCGGCGCGACGTCAGGCCGGTGCTCATGGTGGCAGAGCCTCCTCTTTTTCCATTGATTTTGTCCCTGCTTCCTTGGTGGCGGAGCAGCAATGAAGATGGGTTGTGGATGAATGAGATGGTGGATGAATGTTGTGGCAGCGGTTAGTGTTGGAGGTGCATATATAATGTCTCTCCTCAACCCTCCTCCATAGATGTGGTGTCTCCCTCTTCATCCAAGGGCTCAAGATGAGCCTTATCCTCTCCCAATCTCTTCATTATGAGCCAATGATCCCGTGAGAACAATTGGGGACGAAATCGGTGAAGAATCTCGTCTGTAAGGGCAACTTTCGGAGTTCTCTACAGGTCATACGACCAGCAAAACGACCGGCTGCGGTCGCATGGAATGTCGTCTTTTGTTCTGATCTTCTCCGGTAAAACAACACCATTTCTTCATATGAACTCGGAATTTGACGTTCTTGGGCTCATTGGATTCGTATGAACTAGGCCGACCCATTACTGGTTTTAGATCTTGATTTGGAGCACTTTGAAAAAAAAATCAGTTTTCCGACCTCCGGAATGTAGGGTAACGCAGCAGAAAACAAAAAATTTCCGACCTACGCACCAGCCCAGGACCACTATGGAGACTGCATACATGGTTTGATCTTTTTCGTTACCGACTCGTAGCGCAGCGGAAGTAGAGTCGATGACGAACGGCGGTGCAGATCCCCGCAGCTAGGATTTACAACCTCCCAACCGCGAGGATGTATACCCTCATCCGCCCCACGGACAGCCCTCCGGGAGGCGGTCGGACAGTCCCTCCGATGGTGTCGCGGACGGCCCTTTGGGAGGACCCTCAAAACTCGGACGGTCACTCGGACAGCCCTTCCGGAGGACTCACAGAACTCGGACCATCACTTGGATAGCCCTTCGGGAGGCACTCTCAAAATAGCCCCTCGGGCAAAAGGATCGAAACTATGACCTCTCTACGGGGTTGCACACATACAGCGTCATCTATCCGGCAGGCCTTCGCCATCCAGAACTAGTTCCCACCGAAACCCAGACAACCTTTCGGCTCTACGAAACTATTTCGCTGGGAGGGAGAGAGAAGCCAGATCATGCATGGCACTTGTATGTGAGAAAGAATGTGTCTTTAGGCAACCCCCTCCACCCCTATTTATAGGCCAAGCCCAAGGGTGGCTTCTCCAAGAAGCCAAGGGGATAATACCAAAAGGCCCTCAAGGTGGCTTCTCCAAGAAGCCAAGCAAAAAGCATTTTCACTATTCATGACGACATTTTTCAGCGTCCGTTCAAATTGAAAATATTTAGGCTCAGAACATTTCCAGTACCCACTAAAATAATTTTCAACGCGTTCCGAAACAATTTCGGTTTAGTGATTTTCATCTGCGAAAAGCAAACAAGAATGCGTTTTCACTATTCATGAAGACAATTTTTTGCGTCCATTAAACCCGAAAATATTTCTGTGGGTCTTAGAATAATTCCAGTACCCACTAAAATGATTTTGTATTCGTTCCAAAACAATTTCCGATAAGGAAATTTCATCTGCGAAAAACAACCAAAGCGATACTGGCAGCTCCGGAACATTCCGGTTTTTATCCCGAAAAATTCCCAGAAGTTTCCAGAATAATTCTGGCACCCTCCAAGAATTATCAGGCGTGTCCTGAAACCAATTTGACTTAATGGTATATCCCGAAACAACTTTTCGGGTTTACGAAACTATTTCGCTATTCTCTCTCCGGAACTCTTCCATTGTCTCCGAAACTTTTTCGGCAAATTTCTCTCAGACTCCCTGTCTAGTATTCAGCAGATAGATGACCCTTAAGCGTGTGACCCTATAGGTTCGGTGAAGTATAGACATGACCCGGAACCCCTTCCGATCAATGATCAACATCGGAGCCGTGGACACCCATATTGACCCCTATATATACCCACACGAATGAATATTCGAGTGAACCTCCAGTTGCAGTGAGCTATTCCTGTTGCTTTGCGATATGTCACAAACACCCGAGGTGAGATTTATTGCATCCCCATGGACGAACAATTTGTCCACCATGCATGTTACCTCGTTACCGGTTTTGTTCTCTTTTCTCGTTTCCGTGTTCCGGCATCCCAATGATCAAATCACAAGGTGTCTGGCTAGACGATTATGGATACCGTAACACCGAGAGGGCCCGAGAATATCTCTCCATTGTCGGAGGAGCAAATCCCAATCTTGAGCTATCAAGTTACTTGACATACTTTTCCATGAACCCGTAAGCCGCCGTAATAGCCACCCATTTACGGATGACGTTTAACAAACCCCAAAGTTCATGAAGCAAGAATGAAGAAACTCGATACTCTCATGGTCTAAGGAATCATGCAAACGTTAACCATCTCTGTGTTACGTACCATTAAACTTGTGACGAATGTATCTCATAGCATAACATCAATTCGGGTCGATTCAACACAAATGTTCTTCTAACATTGTGCTCTCAAAGTTGCTGGCATAGACATGCCCATGATTGGGAAAACATAATCATCATGCAATACTTGAGCTAGTCTAAGAGGCATGACTAGGAATACATTTTATCATTTATTATTCCACACGTGCACATGGGTTTTCCCCAGAGCCTTTATGGATATACGGGCTCGGGAACCACAGCAATTATAGCATGGAACATAAACATAATCATGAATTGGAGATAAATAATATCATTTATTATTGCCTCTAGGGCATATCTCCTATAGACTCCCACTTGCACTAGAGTCAATAATCTAGTTAATGCTAATGCACTTTACACCTATGGCATATTGGTGTAAAAAATGCTTCACATGTGGTATAGCCTGATGTCCATCGGATCTGACAACTTCAGCTTCGTGTGTATCTTTGCATATCCTCGCGTTTTCATGCTTTCACAAAATTCATATTTTGTGCGGACTTGGCTTTGTATATATGTGAATCATTGGTCGAAACCTGATTCCTCAGACTAAGTTATGGAGCAACTATCTGCAATAGTGTCCCATTGACCAAAGCCTTCTTGGAACCATACTAAGTTCATGAATGAACTATATGATTCAACATCTTTGTCTTTGTCGCTTCTAAAGCAGCAACATACTTCGCCTCTGTTATAGAATTCGCCACAGTAACTTGTTTGGAACAATTTCCAACTAACTGCACCACCATATTGTGTGTTACAGAAAGCCCTCAATTTAAATCGAAAATCGCATGGAGAAAAGATGAAGATTGTATCGATGTAACCTTTTACAACGAACTCTTCATGATCTCCACTTGCGAGAAAACATGTCATCAGTGCTACTTTAGTACTCAATGATCCCTTTTCACTGTTGTCCCATGATCAGTACTTTTTATCACTTTGGTATCTATACTCACAACAGTTTGGGAGTATTGGACATATCTGGTTGTTTTACATACCATGGAATACATGATTAATCCAAACACAGGAGTGTGTGGAATCTCCATCATGTATTTTGTTCATCAGTGTTTTGGGACACCGAGTCTTGCAAAAACTCTTTCCATGTGACTTCGGCAAGAATCACTCCTTGTCGTTCTTAGTGCTAAAAGGTTTTAGCATCTTGTCAATATGTATTTTTGCTCAACCCCATTAGGTAAATCTATCTCCATAGATCATTATGCCTAATATCAAGGCTATTTAGCCCAAGCACTTCATTGGAAAACTATTTTCAAATGAAGTCCTAATTCATGTCAAGAAATTTATTTCCAATTAACAATGTGTTAAGCACACAAGGTTTTCAGAAATATTATTATGCTCCCACTTACTTTCTTGAAACCACAAGCATCTTCGTTACCCATTGATGAAGTCAAACCCCTTTGACCATTCCATCAAAAACGAAGATTCCAACTCCATTTTGCTCTCTTCTGTCCATTGCAGGAACTCTGAAGTTTGCATACTTACTAGCATCCTTCGGACCAAGAAAATACTTTGGATTGTATCTCATACAGGTTGTATTCCATTTATGGAAATTCTTTTGTCATCCATGTTTCATATGTCACGTTTTGAAATATGTATTAATTGCTAGTTTAACCCGAACCGACTTTAAGCATTGCTACGGTGAGACAATCTCATTGTAGTCAACTCCTTGAACTTGTTATTACAACAAGTCGAGCTTAATGGATAAAACATTTTTATCCATATCAGTTTATAGTCCCATTACAATCCGTTAGACTCCAAGTCTTCTGGAGGGTTTATCAAGTTTTAAATCTTGAATCATTTATGGAAACTATCTCGGATTATATTGGCATTTAGCCAATTCCGGAGTCAGGGCCCATCAACGCTTCCTTGTGTATCGTAGGTATACTGTTGTTTAAGAACAATACCTCGTTTGTGCACCTGAGAGGTTTGCACGAGCTTTGCCTATGTTGTTCAGCTGCAAGTTCGACCGAAGTCCATACATCTCATGTAGAGGCTTCCGTATCAGTCGTAGTAGGAAACTCTGGAATCACTTCCAAGGTTCCTTTCCTTTGAATTGATGACGAAGATACTTGTTATCTCGTCGAGTTGCACTGTCCTCCCACTTACCCTTTTGCAAGAACTATTCTCTTTAAAAGCATACCGTTTTGTGGCAAAAAGCCTTTGCCTCGGTATAGTGGTGGGGGAATACCCAATGACTTGGGATAACTTACAAAGTAGCACTTGTCTGATTTGGAATAGGTTTGTAACCTTTTACACAAGCCCCATATTCCAAATATTAAGAAAAGATATAACATGGTTGGGCGTACCATACCATGCCGTCATTTCAACAGACCTGATGGAGCTCTTTTCAGTGTAAAAGCCGCAGTCTCTAAAGCATTACTCTTTAAAAGTGATAATGGAAAATTTATTTATGTCATCTTTGATCTTACCATGTCATAAATGGTTTGATTACATCTTCATAGACATTCCACTCATAGTGGTGTTCCGGGAGGTATAAGTTATGAAACTCTTTTCACAACTCATCAGACATTCGCTAAACTTGTAACTCAGTTATTCCTTTCTGCAATCAAATTGTAGAAACATAATTTCCTTGTTACAATAACTTCTACTTCATTTTTGAAAACCTTTCGAATGATTTCAAAAGATCCAGACTTACGTCTCATCAAGCAAATATCCATATATCTACTTGAGTCATTTCTGAAGATATATAAATCCACTACTTGCAACAACATTTATTGAACTACACACATCAAAATGTATGATCACCAATAAGTTTGTTGCTCGTTCCTTATGGCATGTGAACGGTATTTCAGTCACTTCACTTTTCGGAGGAAAGTTGCAAGTGTCAGATGATTCAAAATCAAACGACTTCAAAATCCATTATAATGGAATTTTTTCATGCGGGTTTCTCCAATGTGACCAAATGCAGTGCCACACACGTGTGGTATTCTCATAGTCTTGCGACATTTAGCGTCAGTGTTATGGATGTATCATTTTACCATCAATATTCACAACATACATCCCATCTTGGATGGAAGCATGGCCCTTCATGTTATTCTTAATACTGAACAACAATTGTTCTTTTTATGAACAACCCTTTTGCAACAACATTGTGCAATGGGCTAGAGTGTATGAAACTCTAAAAATGAATTATGAAAGTAAACACAGAGGAAATATATTATTATCATTATTCATAACATACATCTCATTCACAATGAAAGTATGGCTCTTCTATTATTCATAACATCTTATGAACAACCTTCTTGCAAGATACTTTATGCAATGGGCTAGAGTGTATGAAACTCTAAAAATGAATTGTGAAATAAAATACATAGGTAATACACCGATGGAAGGTATAGTAACTTTTACTATGTTCCCAACACGTATTAATACCTCATTCCTGGCTAGTCTTTTGAGGCCATAGTAGCTCTTACATTGATTCGCAACAGAATGCAATCGAGCGGGTATCTTTGTGATTAACTCACAATACCCAAAGATTAGTGATTAACATGTTTAACCATAATTCCCAAGAACTATATCTTTGACCAGCCTTCTATACATCAAAAACTTGTATGACATTCATACATGAGCTGGATATTCCAGTCTTCTTTCCTTCTGCCTTTATACTTCTAATAGTTTAACTTTTAGTATTTCTCCTACTCTCACAAGAAACACCCAACTTAAGAGTGGCGTTTAGCCCTGGACATCCTAGGGGTGTAAGTCATACTAACACCCTTTGGACACTTCCTTTCTCTTTAAGTTGTTGTTTTATTCACCTTTCATCATATGACAGGCGTTCTTCTGGATCCCTCTGTTATCAGTCTAATGCATAGTAAACACTTTACCAATAATTTGCAAACAAACATTGCTTTGGATATTTCATATCTTTCAGCCTTTGTTTGTATCTGAAAATTAATTTTCAGTTCCATGAATATCACATAACTATCCCAAACTTTCGAAGTTCGAGTTTCATGGAAGCAAACATATTGCACTTGTCCGCAACGGAATTCTAGCTTTTGTATCGAAGGACGAGAGTCTCATCATCCATTGCATTTAGCGGGAGTATACGGAAAGCATGCGATAGGACAAAGTCCTTCTCAGCACTTTTGAGGACAATCCTCACATTACGTTATCAATCGTAAAGTTTTAACCAGATATTTAACAGCTATTCAATTTTAACAGGGAAGGTAAAAAAATAGGGAAGGTGGAAATGCGAGCAATTATTCTACAACTATTTTTCTAGTAACACTTAGAAAGTGTTCAAAATTAATTGCACTGAGAATTAAACATGTCAATTCAACAGTGCGCTCCCACTCAAGTCAATATATCTCAAAATTGATTATGAGTGATACAAGACCCACATTTTGATTCAACGCCATTGATGTGGACATCACTTATGATGAGAATTTCAATTGGTAGGCAAACTTGCCGATCACATCTCCATGTGACTCTTGTTCATCTTTCGATGGGTGTGTTCCGAGCTCAGGACGACCCTGCCTGAACGTCAAAGACAACCAAGTGATCTTGCTACGAGGTCTGACCTCACCCGCCTCATTCCTCTCGATTCGTTCCTACCCATGTGGACATGGTGCACCCCGAAAAGATACGAATTACAGACGGTGCTACACTTGGGTGAACACTAACTACTTGTTGGGGAACGTAGTAATTTCAAAATTTTCCTACGCACACGCAAGACCATGGTGATGCATAGCAACGAGAGGGGAGAGTGTGTCCACGTACCCTCGTAGACCGAAAGCGGAAGCGTTAGCACAACACGGTTGATGTAGTCGTACGTCTTCACGATCCAACCGATCCATGTACCGAACGTACGACACCTCCGAGTTCAGCACACGTTCAGCTCGATGACGACCCACGAACTCCGATCCAGCAGAGCTTCGAGGGAGAGTTCCATTAGCACGACGGTGTGATGATGGTGATGATGATGCTACCGACGCAGGGCTTCGCCTAAGCACTGCTACGATATAATCGAGGTGGATTATGGTGGAGGGGGGCACCGCACACGGCTAAGAGATCAATGATCAATTGTTGTATCTATGGGGTGCCCCTGCCCCCGTATATAAAGGAGCAAGGGGGGGAGAGGCGGCTGGCCAGGAGGGGGCGCGCCAGGAGGAGTCCTACTCCCACCGGGAGTAGGACTCCCTCCCTTCCTTGTTGGATTAGGAGAAGGGGGAAGGAGGAGGGAGAGAGGAAGGAAAGGGGGGCGCCGCCCCCCCTCCTTGTCCAATTCGGACTAGAGGGGGAGGGGGCACGCGGCTTGCCCTGGCCGCCCCTCCTCTTCTCCACTAAGGCCCATGTAGGCCCATTAAACCCCCGGGGGGTTCCGGTAACCTCCCGGTACTCCGGTATATATCCGATAACCCCCGGAACCATTCCGGTGCCCGAATATAGTCGTCTAATATATCAATCTTCATGTCTCGACCATTTCGAGACTGCTCGTCATGTCCGTAATCACATCCGGGACTCCGAACTATCTTCGGTACATCAAAACACATAAACTCATAATATAACCGTCATCAAACTTTAAGCGTGCGGACCCTACGGGTTCGAGAACTATGTAGACATGACCGAGACACGTCTCCGGTCAATAACCAATAGCGGAACCTGGATGCTCATATTGGCTCCCACATATTCTACGAAGATCTTTATCGGTCAAACCGCATAACAACATACGTTGTTCCCTTTGTCATCGGTATGTACTTGCCCGAGATTCGATCGTCGGTATCTCAATACCTAGTTCAATCTTGTTACCGGCAAGTCTGTTTACTCGTTCCGTAATACATCGTCCCGCAACTAACTCATTAGTTGCAATGCTTGCAAGGCTTAAGTGATGTGCATTACCGAGTGGGCCCAGAGATACCTCTCCGACAATCGGAGTGACAAATCCTAATCTCAAAATACGCCAACCCAACAAGTACCTTTGGAGACACCTGTAGAGCACCTTTACAATCACCCAGTTACGTTGTGACGTTTGGTAGCACACAAAGTGTTCCTCCGGTAAACGGGAGTTGCGTAATCTCATAGTCATAGGAACATGTATAAGTCATGAAGAAAGCAATAGCAGAATACTAAACGATCGTGTGCTAAGCTAATGGAATGGGTCAAGTCAATCACATCATTCTCCTAATGATGTGATCCCGTTAATCAAATGACAACTCATGTCAATGGCTAGGAAACATAACCATCTTTGATCAACGAGCTAGTCAAGTAGAGGCATACTAGTGACACTTTGTTTGTCTATGTATTCACACAAGTATTATGTTTCCGGTTAATACAATTCTAGCATGAATAATAAACATTTATCATGATATAAGAAAATAAATAATAACTTTATTATTGCCTCTAGGGCATATTTCCTTCAGTCTCCCACTTGCACTAGAGTCAGTAATCTAGATTACACAGTAATGATTCTAACACCCATGGAGCCTTGGTGCTGATCATGTTTTGCTCGTGGAAGAGGCTTAGTCAACGGGTCTGCAACATTCAGATCCGTATGTATCTTGAAAATTTCTATGTCTCCCACCTGGACTAGATCCCGGATGGATTTGAAGCATCTCTTGATGTGCTTGGTTCTCTTGTGAAATCTGGATTCCTTTGCCAAGGCAATTGCACCAGTATTGTCACAAAAGATTTTCATTGGACCTGATGCACTAGGTATGACACCTAGATCGGATATGAACTCCTTCATCCAGACTCCTTCATTTGCTGCTTCCGAAGCAGCTATGTACTCCGCTTCACACGTAGATCCCGCCACAACGCTTTGTTTAGAACTGCACCAACTGACAGCTCCACCATTCAATGTAAACACGTATTCGGTTTGCGATTTAGAATCGTCCGGATCAGTGTCAAAGCTTGCATCGACGTAACCATTTACGACTAGCTCTTTGTCACCTCCATAAACGAGAAACATATCCTTAGTCCTTTTCAGGTATTTCAGGATGTTCTTGACCGCTGTCCAGTGATCCACTCCTAGATTACTTTGGTACCTCCCTGCTAAACTTATAGCAAGGCACACATCAGGTCTGGTACACAGCATTGGATACATGATAGAGCCTATGGCTGAAGCATAGGGAACATCTTTCATCTTCTCTCTATCTTCTGCAGTGGTCGGGCATTGAGTCTTACTCACCTTCACACCTTGTAACACAGGCAAGAACCCTTTCTTTGCTTAATCCATTTTGAACTTCTTAAAAACTTTGTCAAGGTATGTGCTTTGTGAAAGTACAATTAAGCGTCTTGATCTATCTCTACAGATCTTGATTCCCAATATGTAAGCAGCTTCACCGAGGTCCTTCATTGAAAAACTCTTATTCAAGTATCCCTTTATGCCATCCAGAAATTCTATATCATTTCCAATTAGCAATATGTCATCCACATATAATATCAGAAATGCTACAGAGCTCCCACTCACTTTCTTGTAAATATAGGCTTCTCCAAAAGTCTGTATAAAACCAAATGCTTTGATCACACTATCAAAACGTTTATTCCAACTCCGAGAGGCTTGCACCAGTCCATAAATGGATCGCTGGAGCTTGCACACTTTGTTAGCTCCCTTTGGATCGACAAAACCTTCCAGTTGCATCATATACAACTCTTCTTCTAGAAATCCATTCAGGAATGCAGTTTTGACATCCATTTGCCAAATTTCATAATCATAAAATGCGGCAATTGCTAACATGATTCGGACAGACTTAAGCATCGCTACGGGTGAGAAAGTCTCATCGTAGTCAATCCCTTGAACTTGTCGAAAACCTTTTGCAACAAGTCGAGCTTTATAAACAGTAATATTACCGTCACTGTCAGTCTTCTTCTTGAAGATCCATTTATTCTCAATGGCTTGCCGATCATCGGGCAAGTCAACCAAAGTCCACACTTTGTTCTCATACATGGATCCCATCTCAGATTTCATGGCCTCAAGCCATTTTGCGGAATCTGGGCTCACCATCGCTTCTTCATAGTTCGTAGGTTCGTCATGGTCTAGTAACATAACTTCCAGAACAGGATTACCGTACCACTCTGGTGCGGATCTTACTCTGTTTGACCTACGAGGTTCAGTAACAACTTGATCTGAAGTTTCATGATCATCATCATTAACTTCCTCACTAATTGGTGTAGACGTCACAGGAACCGGTTTTTGTGAGGAACTACTTTCCAATAAGGGAGCAGGTACAATTACCTCATCAAGTTCTACTTTCCTCCCACTCACTTCTTTCGAGAGAAAGTCCTTCTCTAGAAAGGATCCATTCTTAGCAACAAAAGTCTTGACTTCGGATCTGTGATAGAAGGTGTACCCAACTATCTCTTTTGGGTATCCTATGAAGACACATTTCTCCGATTTGGGTTCGAGCTTATCAGGTTGAATCTTTTTCACATAAGCATCGCAGCCCCAAACTTTAAGAAACGACAACTTTGGTTTCTTGCCAAACCACAGTTCATAAGGTGTCGTCTCAACGGATTTTGATGGTGCCCTATTTAACGTGAATGCAGCTGTCTCTAAAGCATAACCCCAAAATGATAGCGGTAAATCAGTAAGAGACATAATAGATCGCACCATATCTAGTAAAGTATGATTACGACATTCGGACACACCATTACGCTGTGGTGTTCCGGGTGGCATGAGTTGCGAAACTATTCCGCATTGTTTTAAATGTATACCAAACTCGTAACTCAAATATTCTCCTCCACGATCAGATCGTAGGAACTTTATTTTCTTGTTACGATGATTTTCAACTTCACTCTGAAATTCTTTGAACTTTTCAAATGTTTCAGACTTATGTTTCATTAAGTAGATATACCCATATCTTCTTAAATCATCTGTGAAGGTGAGAAAATAACGATACTCGCCGCGAGCCTCAACATTCATTGGACCACATACATCTGTATGTATGATTTCCAACAAATCTGTTGCTCGCTCCATAGTTCCGGAGAACGGCGTTTTAGTCATCTTGCCCATGAGGCACGGTTCGCAAGTACCAAGTGATTCATAATCAAGTGGTTCTAAAAGTCCATCAGTATGGAGTTTCTTCATGCGCTTTACACCGATATGACCTAAATGGCAGTGCCACAAATAAGTTGCACTATCATTATCAACTCTGCATCTTTTGGCTTCAATATTATGAATATGTGTATCACTACTATCGAGATTCAACAAAAATAGACCACTCTTTAAGGGTGCATGACCATAAAAGATATTACTCATATAAATAGAACAACCATTATTCTCTGGTTTAAATGAATAACCGTCTCGCATCAAACAAGATCCAAATATAATGTTCATGCTCAACGCTGGCACCAAATAACAATTATTCAGGTCTAAAACTAATCCCGAAGGTAGATGTAGAGGTAGCGTGCCGACTGCGATCACATCGACTTTGGAACCATTTCCCACGCGCATCGTCACCTCGTCCTTAGCCAATCTTCGCTTAATCCGTAGTCCCTGTTTCGAGTTGCAAATATTAGCAACATAACCAGTATCAAATATCCAGGTGCTACTGCGAGCATTAGTAAGGTACACATCAATAACATGTATATCACATATACCTTTGTTCACCTTGCCATCCTTCTTATCCGCCATATACTTGGGGCAGTTCCGCTTCCAGTGACCAGTCTGCTTGCAGTAGAAGCACTCAGTCTCAGGCTTAGGTCCAGACTTGGGTTTCTTCTCCTGAGCAGCAACTTGTTTGCTGTTCTTCTTGAAGTTCCCCTTCTTCTTCCCTTTGCCCTTTTTCTTGAAACTGGTGGTCTTGTTGACCATCAACACTTGATGCTCCTTTTTGATTTCTACCTTCGCAGCATTTAGCATTGTGAAGAACTCGGGAATCGTCTTATACATCCCTTGCATGTTATAGTTCATCACGAAGCTCTTGTAGCTTGGTGGCAGTGATTGAAGAATTCTGTCAATGACGCTATCATCTGGAAGATTAACTCCCAATTGAATCAAGTGATTGTTATACCCAGACATTCTGAGTATATGCTCACTGACAGAACTATTCTCCTCCATCTTAGAACTATAGAACTTATTGGAGACTTCATATCTCTCAATCCGGGCATTTGCTTGAAATATTAACTTCAACTCCTGGAACATCTCATATGCTCCATGACGTTCAAAACATCGTTGAAGTCCCGGTTCTAAGCCGTAAAGCACTGAACTATCGAGTAGTCATCAGCTTTGCTCTGCCAGACGTTCATAACATCTGGTGTTGCTCCTGCAGCAGGTTTGGCACTAGCGGTGCTTCCAGGACGTAATTCTTCTGTGCAGCAATGAGGACAATCCTCAAGTTACAGACCCAGTCCGTGTAATTGCTACCATCATCTTTCAACTTTGCTTTCTCAAGGAACGCATTAAAATTCAACGGAACAACAACACGGGCCATCTATCTACAACAACATAGGCAAGCAAGATACTACTAAGTTCATGATAAATTAAAGTTCAATTAATCATATTACTTAAGAACTCCCACTTAGATAGACATCCCTCTAATCCTCTAAGTGATCACGTGATCCACATCAACTAAGCCATGTCCGATCATCACGTGAGATGGAGTAGTTTCAATGGTGAACATCACTATGTTGATCATATCTACTACATGATTCACGCTCGACCTTTTGGTCTCAGTGTTCCGAGGCCATATCTGTTATATGCTAGGCTCGTCAAGTTTAACCTGAGTATTCCGCGTGTGCAACTGTTTTGCACCCGTTGTATTTGAACGTAGAGCCTATCACACCCGATCATCACGTCGTGTCTCAGCACGAAGAACTTTTGCTGTAAGTGCATCTAGTGCCCCTTAGTGATTTTGGTGTATTGAAGACTTATAGGTTAAGGGACTAATGCATTTGTGAGTGTACACAGATCTATAAGTCTATGAGGAGTTTGATGATTACAGAGAAAGTCGACCCCTAAAAATGAAGTTCTTCGACTGAAGACTTTGGATTTCTGAAGACTTTGAAAGTGAAGAAATTGGTGTGACCTTGAAGACTTGGTATTCTTTTGAGGAATATGAAGCGTGAAGACTTTTGTTTTCGTAGTCTCATTTTCTCTTTCTTGAGTCATAGGAAACACCGTACTGTTAAAGGGGGTTGAGGAAATACTAAGGAAAAATTTCCATGTGATGCTCAACTCAAAATTCTACACCTACCAATCCCTTCGAGTGAAGCCATTGGAAATCTCATACAGTTCAGTCATATTCTTCAGTGACAGAGACGGAGTTCTTCTGGTCTCTGAGGAATTTGTTCTGACTGAGGAGTTAGGAATTCGCCAGTGCGGATTGCCTACACAGTGACGAACATGATAGCCCTGAGGAATTTAAACCTCAAATTTCCGACCGTTGCTGTGCTATACGCCAGCTGTCCCAAGATATCTACCCACCTAACGGTCATATCATTGAAGGGCATATATGTCTTATCATGCGGGCTGCTCCCTAGGCTATAAATAGCCGCCCCTACAACCACTAGCTGGTTGGCTGCTCCGAGAGAAACTGACACTTGTCATTTGAGAGCGTCCCATCCTCCGAGGACTTTGAGCGAAAATCATCAAGTGAGGAAAAACCCCAAACCCAAACACCTACAAACCCAAAGTGATTGAGCATCACTGAAGAGATTGATCCTGCGTGGATCTGATGCTTGTTACCTTTGAAGACTGTGCTTCTTCCAAACGGTTAGGCGTCATGGTCTAGAGCATCCAAGAGGAAATTGTGGATCGCCGAGTGACCGAGTTGGTGAAGGTTCGGAAGTCACCTGAAGACTTACCACGAGTGATTGGACGAGGTCTGTGTGACCTTAGTTCAAGTAGAATACGGTGAGGACTGTGTGTCCGGGACTGGGTGTCCTCAGGTTTAAATACCTAGCCGCTCCAACCAGATGTACAACTGATACAGCAGTTGGAACTGGTCTACCAAATCATTGTCTTCACCAAGCCAACTGGTTCTATTTCCTCAACTCCTTCGTTTCCTCATTCATGTGTTGTGCAATTGTTCATATCTGTGTTTGAAGACTTTGACTGAAGACTTTCTCAATTTCCTCAGTTCAATTTCCTCAGTCAGTTTGTGTTCATCCTGTGTTATCCTGTGTTTACGCTTTCTATACTCTGTGCTTGTTTTCATTTCATCATGATGACTATGCTTGTGCTCTGCTATGCATACTTGTGAGTACTTATTCCGCTGCAAGTAGTTCTTCGCTAAGGAATTTTCTCACCCACAAATTCCTCAGTGAAGAATTTATAAAAATCGCCTATTCACCCCCCTCTAGTCGATATAACGCATTTTCAATTGGTATCAGAGCAAGGTACTCCCTTGTTCTGTGTGATTTTGGTTTAACCACCTGGAGTTTTAGTTATGTCGACCGCAGGTATGATCAAGGTCTCTGCTGGGTGTCCTACCTTCGATGGGACGGACTACCCCTACTGGAAGAATAAGATGCGAATGCATCTTGAGGCAATTGATAACGATCTCTGGTATGTTGTGGAAAAAGGTGTTCCCTCTCTCTCACCTTCACTGAACGCTGCCGATGTGAAGAGATTCAAGCAACTCGATTCTCAAGCGAAGAATATCATATGTGGTCATCTGAGCAAAGGACGGTATGGAAGAGTGAGTGCTTTGGAAACTGCTAAGCTTATCTGGGATAGGCTGTCCAAAGTAAATGAAGGAGTCTCAACACAGCGTGACTCTCGAGTTGATGTTCTTCGCAATCTCTTCAACCGCTTCAAAAGACTCGACAATGAGAATGTTCAACAAACCTTCGATCGCCTCACTGACATCTCAAATGAGCTTCAAGCACTTGGTGCCACTGACATCACCGACCACGAGGTGGTGAAGAAACTGCTGAGATCGCTTGATTCCTCATTTGATACTCTGGCCTTGATGATACAAGAGCGTGCTGATTACAAGTCACTTGATCCCGCTGATATCCTCGAAAGGCTAAACACTCATGAGTTCCAGCTTGCTGAAAATAGAGATCTCTATGGTTCGAGCTATGGCAGATCACGTGCACTGAAGGCCAAGGCAGTTTCTGAATCTGAAGATGAAGACTCTGAAAGCAGTCTTGGTGATCCTCAAGAACTGAGCGATGATCTAGCACTGCTAGTGAAGAAATTCCAGAAGCTCTCAAGACATGGTCGCTTTGGAA
This sequence comes from Triticum aestivum, assembly GCF_018294505.1. NCBI lineage: Eukaryota > Viridiplantae > Streptophyta > Magnoliopsida > Poales > Poaceae > Triticum > Triticum aestivum. The sequence continues at coordinate 23,249,626 of NC_057811.1, read as the reverse complement.
GACCCTCAAGGAGCAATGATTCCTCATCCAGTGACTACAAGAAGAGGCTTTGTCACAAATGCAATAAACCAGGACACTACATTCAAGATTGTCCTCAGTGGGAAAAGGAATCAAAGAAGAAGAAATAAAAGGATTACAGTTCTGATGATACGAAGAAAAAGAAGAAATCCTCAAAATCTTCATCATCAAAATCCTCAGAGTCTTCATCTCACAAGAAGAGTAGCTCCAAGAAGGCTTGGGCATTCATTGGCAAGGAAATGGACTCTGAGGCTGAATCTGAAGAAAATGAGGAAGAGGAGGCATCTGAGGATTCCGAATCCGGTGTGGCAAGCCTAGCCCTCGCTACTGCATTCGTCAGCAAGTCTATCTTCAACTCTGAAGAAAATGACCTCACCAACAAGGCTGATGAAGGCAATGATGACTACGCTCCCACCTATTGCTTCATGGCAAAGGGTGCCAAGGTACTCAAATATGCCTCATCTGAATCAAGTGAAAATGAATCTGATGAAAACCTTAAGCCTAGCTATTCTAAACTTTCTAAGATTGATGTGAAACAACAAAGGGCCCTTGAAAAGGTTCAAAACATGCTAGACAAGAGTGATGATATGTTGGGTGAAGAAATGGATCGCACTAAAACCTTGACTGAAAATCTTCAAAGACTTCAGACTAGGTATGACAACCCTCAAGGTCATCATAACACTCTCTTATCTGATCATGAGAAGCTTTCTTATGAATTTCTTCAAAGAAAGCAAGATCTTGAGAAGCTAAGAGTGAGTTATGAAGATCTTCAGAAGGAGCGCGATTCATTACTTGCTCAACAAATCAGCGCTGCTCAGGAAGAATTTGTTCCTCCATGCTTGAAATGCTTCTAATGCTACAAATTCTTCAACTGTCTCTGCTATCACTAATTCCTCATCTGAGGACATTGCTAGTATCACTGACAATGCATGGCTAAAGGAATTGTACATGACAGGCATGTACAAAAGCCTCAAAGGGCATCAGACTCTTTGTGATGTGCTTAAAAAGCAGATCCTCAACAGGAACCCTAGGAAAGAGGGTATTGCCTTTGAGAGGAAACTCAATGCTGATGGTACATATTGGAAGCCTAAGCAGTACCCCAAAACCTCATGGGTTGCTGCAAAGGGACCTCCAGTTGATCCATCTAATTTATCTGGCTTTACATGTGAATCTTCTCATTCTTCTGATGAGTCATTTGACTCCAACTATAAACTGTTCAAAAATCAGAATGGTGAAGTATTTGCTAGATATGTTGGCACTAACTGCAGGAACGGTTCCCCTATGAAGAAAATCTGGGTTCCTAAAAGGTGCCTTGAAAGTCTTCAGGTGAATGTCCTCATGACACCACCTGTGAGGAATAGGAACCCCAGATCAAATTCTTCATATGTACCAAATTCTTCATATGGATCAAAGTCCTCATACGGACCAAATTCCTCAAATGGATCAAATTCCTCAAAAGGATCAAAGTCCTCATATGAACATCATTGTGCTAACAACTCTGTTTCACAGGGAAGAGCCAAGGGCTATGAATATGAGCATTATTCTTCTAATCATTATGTTCATAAGTCCTCAAAGAATTTCTCTGCTTATTCATATGCTTACCCTAACTCCTCTTATGTGAAACGAAATGGATTGGCTTCTATGCCACCTTTCTCATATGGAGCTCGCAGAGTGATGAACTCTTTGCCACCCCTTCAGATGTGGGTGGTGAAGAAAAAGAACTAATCTCTTATGCAGGGTCAGGTCTCCAGACGTACTTTAACGTCTGAAGAATTTGCTGGGGACCTGACAAATTTCCTAAAAGGACGCAGGCTAATCATGAAGAAATGAAATTTCATTTCTCACGTCCTCATACTGCTTTATCTGTTCTATTGCTTGATGAAATTGATCTGATGAATTGATGTCATATTCTTCACTGATGAAGTATATGAAGTTCGTAAGCTGCACTAATTCATCTGCAGGATGATCAACCCAAAGCCACTGAGTGGGTCCTCGATAGTGGATGTACAAATCACATGACTGGTGACAAGAATCTATTGATTGATGCTCCCTTATCACCATCGCATCTGAAGCATATCATCTTCGCTGACAAAGGCAAAAGTCAGGTATTGGGTCTAGGTAAGGTTGCGATCACAAAGGATCGACACATGGACAAAGTCATGCTTGTCGAGTCCTTAGGATACAACCTCATGTCTGTCTCAATGCTTTGTGATCTTGATATGGTAGTTGTCTTTGGCAAGTATCGTTGTGTTGTGGTTATGGAAGCTGACAATTCCAAAGTCTTCAAAGGCTTTAGGAGAGGAGACTTGTATATTGTTGATTTCTCTACAGGACCGCAACCAGCCGTGTGCCTACTTGCAAAAGCTTCAGAAGGATGGCTATGGCATCGACGACTTGGTCATGCAGGCATGAGGAATTTGCACATGCTTGCGAAGAATAAGCATGTCATTGGCATTGAGAATGTCAAATTCCTCAAGGATCACCTATGTGGAGCTTGTGAAGCTAGAAAGATGACCAAGGCTAAGCATCCAGCGAAGACTATCATGACCACTACTCGACCATTCGAATTGCTTCACATGGACCTCTTTGGTCCTAACCATTGCTCAGCTGTCACAAATGATGCATCTCTCTATGGGCTTGTTATTGTTGATGATTACTCTCGTTACACATGGGTACACATTGTTACTTACAAACATGAAGTGCAGGAAGTCTTCAAACGATTTTCCTCAAGGGCTTCAACCAACTTTGGTGTGAAGATCAAGCACATCAGAAGTGAGAATGGAACTGAGTTCAAGAATTCTGGTCTTGATGACTATCTTGATGAACTTGGTATTACTCATGAGTTATCTGCTCCTTATACTCCTCAGCAGAATGGAGTCGTGGAGCGCAAGAACAGAACTCTTGTTGAGATGGCTCGCACTATGCTTGATGAGTACAAGACGCCTCGTCACTTCTGGATTGAGGCAATTTATACTGGGTGCCACATCATCAACAGGGTATATCTTCACAAATTCTTCAAGAAGACTGCCTATGAACTCCTCACTGACAAGAAACCCAATGTGAGTTATTTCAAAGTCTTCATGCTAAATGTTGGATTAGAGATCCTCATCACAATGCTAAATTTGCACCGAAAGCACATGAAGGTTTTATGCTTGGTTACGGAAAGGACTCGCACACCTACAGAGTCTTCAACACCGTTCTTCACAAGGTTGTTAAAACTGTAGATGTGCGGTTCGATGAAACTAATGGCTCGCAAAGAGAGCACCTACCCTCTGTGATAGATGAACCAGCACCTGGAAACTATCAAGTTCAAGGCTACTGAGGATGTCATTCCTACCGAAGAATCTGCTGAAGAATTCATTCCAGAACGTGAAGAACGTCGAGCTAATGCACCTGATGAAATTGCTGAAGAAAATGCTGATCAAATTCCTCGACGACAACCTACTCATCCTCGCGTTGCAAAAGAAGTGCAAGTTGAGAAGATCATCGATGACATTGAAGCACCAGGTCCTCTCACACACTCAAAAGCTTCACATTTATCTAACTTTTGTGGGCACTATGCTTTTGTCTCTATCTCAGAGCCCACTAAGGTAGATGAAGCATTTCTGGAGCCTGAGTGGATTCAGGCCATGCAAGAAGAATTACATCAGTTCAAGCTCAACAATGTTTGGGAACTGGTCAATCGTCCAGATCCTCGCAAACACAATATCATTGGCACAAAGTGGATCTACCGCAACAAGCAAGATGAAAATGGCCTTGTGGTGAGGAATAAGGCACGACTAGTAGCTCAAGGCCACACACAGGTTGAAGGAATTGATTTCGATGAAACTTTTGCACCTGTTGCTAGACTTGAAGCTATTCGCATATTACTTTCTTATGCTAACCGTCATGATATCACCTTATATCAAATGGATGTGAAAAGTGCATTCCTCAATGGTAAGCTTGAGGAAGAAGTATATGTTGCTCAACCCCCAGGTTTTGAAGATCCTAGGCATCCTGACAAAGTCTTCAGACTAAATAAGGCCCTCTATGGCCTCAAGCAGGCCCCTCGGGCGTGGTATGATACTTTAAAGGAATTCCTCATGAAGAAAGGCTTCAAACCCGGTTCACTCGACCCTACTCTTTTCACTAAATCATATGATGATGAATTGTTTGTATGCCAAATATATGTTGATGACATCATCTTTGGCTGTACTGACCAACGTTATAGTGATGAATTTGCCTATATGATGAGTGAAGAATATCAAATGTCTATGATGGGAGAGTTGAAATTCTTCCTAGGTCTTCAAATTCGTCAACAGCGCAATGGCATATTCATATATCAGGAGAAATACCTCAAGGATGTACTGAGGAAATTCGGCATGCAAGATTGCAAAAGCGTCAAAATTCCTATGCCCACAAATGGCCATCTGTGCCCTGATGAAAATGGTATTGACTTCGATCAAAAGGTATACCGCTCCATGATTGGTTCTTTATTGTACTTATGTGCATCTAGGCCAGATATTATGCTTAGTGTTTGCATGTGTGCCCGATTTCAAGCTACACCGAAGGAATCACACCATAAGGCTGTGAAGCATATTCTTCGATATCTAGCTCACACACCAACACTAGGATTATGGTACCCCAAGGGCTCGGCTTTTGATCTCATTGGATATTCTGACTCTGACTATGCTGGTGATCGTGTGGATCGCAAGTCAACATCTGGTACATGTCATTTCCTCGGACGATCTTTGGTCTGTTGGTCCTCGAAGAAACAGAACTGCATATCACTGTCTACTGCTGAAGCTGAATACATTGCTGCTGGTTCTTGCTGTGCTCAATTGCTGTGGATGAAGCAAACTCTCAAGGACTACGACATCAACGTGAAGAATGTGCCTCTCTTCTATGACAATGAGAGTGCCATCAAGATTGCTCACAACCCAGTTCAGCACTCGAAGACAAAGCACATTCAGATTCGTCATCATTTTCTTCACGATCATGTGTTGAAGGGCGACATTTCTATTGAGCATGTGAAGACTGAAGAACAGCTAGCCGATATCTTCACAAAGCCCTTGGATGAGAAGAGATTTAGCAAGTTGCGGTGTGAGCTAAATATCCTAGAATCTTCGAATGTTCTTTGAGAAGGACACTCATCCTAACACTTATGCAAAATTGATGACTTAGATGTGCAACACATGAAGAAACGTTTTTCTTCAATCAATGAAGAATAACACTCTAAGTGTGAAGAAATTAATGAAGAAATTGATTCTCAGAACCCTACGACAATTGTACGCGGTGTCTGAAATCATCATTCTTATACGGTGGGTCACGGCACCACAAAAGTTGAAAATCTTCAATTTGAGTTTTTCCTCAGTTGTTCATATTCTTCAACTTTGCAAAATCTTCAATGTTTCCGTCATTTCTCTTCATTGGCTATATAGATATATATGAGTTTATGTCCTCTACAGCATTCACTTATGGCTAATTCTTCAAGTTGCTATTTCTGCTAAGTGAATGTGATCGGACCCTTCCCCCTCTATGCTATACTCAACCCAATCTATTCACAAATTCTTCATGTGCATTCTATTTGAAACTCATTCAAAATCTTCACTGTGTCCTTGTCAGCTGAAGAATTTGCGAACAGAAATTTTAACTTATCTTATCCAAATTTTCGGATTTGCCGCTCAAACCGTTCCGCTTCCCACGATATACTTATCTATTCACCAACGATCTAACACGATCTCCACCTCTCAGTACGTGGGTGACACATGTCATGCGAATGAGAAGGGTCAGGGGCACGTTCGTCCAATTTCTTCGGGCGAACCGTTTTTCACCGTGGCTATAAATACCCCCTCTCCCCTTCCTCACTTCTTTTACTCCGCTCGACCTCTCTCCAGCTCGAGCTTCTCAAACCCTAGCGCCGCCGCTACATCATCGTCGCCGGTGAGGAAGAGCTTCACTACCTCGACCTCGTCGCCGCCGTACTCACGCCGGCCGCGGAAATCTTCACTCCGCCGCCGCCGTAGCCGTCTTCCTCCGCCAAGTTAGGGCGTGGAAGATCTGCACAGACGAGCTTCACTTCTCCACATCCCAGTTCGTCGTCTTCTTCATTCAGGGTAATTAAAAGTTACTTTTACTGCCCACTTTGATTCAAATGTTTACCACAAAATCTTCAAAGGTGTTTTTTCTTCAAATCCTCACACACTAAACACCTCACATGTCATCCGCTCTTGATTCGTTTCTCTAAGCATCACTTTTCTTCTAGATTCCTCAATTGTGTGGATCTTCGATCTATACAACTCTGGAACCAAAGACAAAGAACGCTTAGTGAAATTCTTCAAGACTCATCTGGTCAAATTCCTCAAACTTGTTCTTATTGAAAAACCTTCTGAGAATGCATATGACCTCTCCAAATTCCTCGCAACTATACTCTGTTCACAGGTACTCATTGTTGGAAATATGCCCTAGAGGCAATAATAAATGGTTATTATTATATTTCTTTGTTCATGATAATTGTCTATTGATCATGCTATAATTGTATTGTCCGGAAATCGTAATACATGTGTGAATACATAGACCACAACGTGTCCCTAGTAAGACTCTAGTTGACTAGCTCGTTGATCAACAGATAGTCATGGTTTCCTGACTATGGACATTCGATGTCATTGATAACGGGATCACATCATTAGGAGAATGATGTGATGGACAAGACCCAATCCTAAGCATAGCATAAAATATCGTGTAGTTTCGTTTGCTAGAGCTTTTCCAATGTCAAGTATCTTTTCCTTAGACCATGAGATCGTGCAACTCCCGGATACCGTAGGAGTGCTTTGGGTGTGCCAAACGTCACAACGTAACTGGGTGACTATAAAGGTGCACTACGGGTATCTCCGAAAGTGTCTGTTGGGTTGGCACGGATCGAGACTGGGATTTGTCACTCCGTGTGACGAAGAGGTATCTCTGGGCCCACTCGGTAATGCATCATCATAAAGAGCTCAATGTGACTAAGACGTTAGTCACGGGATCATGCATTGCGGTACGAGTAAAGAGACTTGACGGTAACGAGATTGAACAAGGTATTGGGATACCGACGATCGAATCTCGGGCAAGTAACATACCGATTGACAAAGGGAATTGCATACGGATTGATTGAATCCTCGACACCGTGGTTCATCCGATGAGATCATCGTGGAACATGTGGGAGCCAACATGGGTATCCAGATCCCGCTGTTGGTTATTGACCGGAGAGGCGTCTCAGTCATGTCTGCATGTCTCCCGAACCCGTAGGGTCTACACACTTAAGGTCCGGTGACGCTACGGTTGTAGAGATATATGTATGCGGAAACCCGAAAGTTGTTCGGACTCCCGGATGAGATCCCGGACGTCACGAGAGGTTTCGGAATGGTCCGGAGGTGAAGAATTATATATAGGAAGTCCAGTTTCGGCCACCGGGAAAGTTTCGGGGGTTACCGATATTGTACCGGGACCACCGGAAGGGTCCCGGGGGTCCACCGGGTGGGGCCACCTATCCCTGAGGGCCCCGTGGGCTGAAAGTGGAAGGGAACCAGCCCTTAGTGGGCTGGGGCGCCCCCCTTGGGCCTCCCCCATGCGCCTAGGGTTGGGAACCCTAGGGGGGAGCTTCCCCCTTGCCTTGGGGGGCAAGGCACCCCTTCCCCCCTTTGGCCGCCGCCCCCCCTTGGAGATCCCATCTCCCTGGGCCGGCCCCCCCAGGGGGCCTATATAAAGGGGGGGAGGGAGGGCAAGAACGAACAGCCTTGGGCGCCTCCCTCCTCCCCTGCAACACCTCTCTCTCTCTCGCAGAAGCTCAACGAAGCCCTGCCGAAGACCCGCTACATCCACCACCACGCCGTCGTGCTGCTGGATCTCCATCAACCTCTCCTTCCCCCTTGCTGGATCAAGAAGGAGGAGACGTCGCTGCACCGTACGTGTGTTGAACGCGGAGGTGCCGTCCGTTCGGCACTCGGTCATCGGTGATTTGGATCACGGCGAGTACGACTCCGTCATCCACGTTCATTGGAACGCTTCCGCTCGCGATCTACAAGGGTATGTAGATGCACTCCTTTCCCCTCGTTGCTAGTATACTCCATAGATGCATCTTGGTGAGCGTAGGAAAATTTTAAATTATGCTACGATTCCCAACAGTGCCATCATGAGCCAGGCCTATGCGTAGTTACTATGCACGAGTAGAACACAAAGCAGTTGTGGGCGTTGAGTTTGCCAATTCTTCTTGCCGCTACTAGTCGTTTCTTGTTTCGGCGGCATTGTAGGATGAAGCGGCCCGGACCGACCTTACACGTACGCTTACGTGAGACAGGTTCCACCGACTGACATGCACTAGTTGCATAAGGTGGCTAGCGGGTGTCTGTCTCTCCTACTTTAGTCGGAACGGATTCGATGAAAAGGGTCCTTATGAAGGGTAAATAGAAATTGGCAAATCACGTTGTGGTCATACGTAGGTAAGAAAACGTTCTTGCTAGAAACCTACAAACCACGTAAAAACTTGCAACAACAATTAGAGGACGTCTAACTTGTTTTTGCAGCAAGTGCTATGTGATGTGATATGGCCAGAAGATGTGATGAATGATATATGTGATGTATGAGATTGATCATATTCTTGTAATAGGAATCACAACTTGCATGTCGATGAGTATGACAATCGGCAGGAGCCATAGGATTTGTCTTTATTATTTTTCATGACCTGCGTGTCATTGAATAACGCCATGTAATTTACTTTACTTTGTTGCTAAACGCGTTAGCCATAGAAGTAGAAGTAATCGTTGGCGTGATGACTTCATGAAGACACAATGATGGAGATCATGATGATGGAGATCATGGTGTCATGCCGGTGACGAAGATGATCATGGTGCCCCGAAGATGGAGATCAAAGGAGCATGATGATATTGGCCATATCATGTCACTATTTGATTGCATGTGATGTTTATCATGTTTTTGCACCTTATTTGCTTAGAACGACGGTAGTAAGTAAGATGATCCCTTATAATAATTTCAAGAAAGTGTTCACCCTAACTGTGCACCGTTGCGAAGGTTCGTTGTTTCGAAGCACCACGTGATGATCGGGTGTGATAGATTCTAACGTTCGAATACAACGGGTGTTGACGAGCCTAGCATGTACCGACATGGCCTCGGAACACACGCAATACACTTAGGTTGACTTGACGAGCCTAGCATGTACAGACATGGCCTCGGAACACGGAGGACCGAAAGGTCGAGCATGAGTCGTATAGAAGATACGATCAACATGGAGATGTTCACCGATCTTGACTAGTCCGTCTCGCGTGATGATCGGACACGGCCTAGTTGAATTCGGATCATGTTTCACTAAGATGACTAGAGGGATGTCTATCTGAGTGGGAGTTCATTAAAAATTTGATTAGATGAACTTAATTATCATGAACTTAGTCTAAAATCTTTACACTATGTCTTGTAGATCAAATGGCCAACGTTGTCCTCAATTTCAACGCGTTCCTAGAGAAAACCAAGCTGAAAGATGATGGCAGCAACTATACGGACTGGGTCCGGAACCTGAGGATCATCCTCATAGTAGCCAAGAAAGATTATGTCTTAGAAGCACCGCTAGGTGAAGCACCAATCCCTGAGAACCAAGACGTTATGAACGCTTGGCAGCAGCGTGCTGATGATTACTCCCTCGTTCAGTGCAGCATGCTTTACAGCTTAGAACCGGGTCTCCAAAAACGTTTTGAGAAACATGGAGCATATGAGATGTTCGAGGAGCTGAAACTGGTTTTTCAAGCTCATGCCCGGGTCGAGAGATATGATGTCTCCGACAAGTTCTTCAGCTGTAAAATGGAGGAGAATAGTTCTGTTAGTAAGCACATACTCAGAATGTCTGGGTTGCACAACCGCTTGTCTCAGCTGGGAGTTAATCTCCCGGATGACGCGGTCATTGACAGAATCCTCCAGTCGCTTCCACCAAGCTACAAGAGCTTTGTGATGAACTTCAATATGCAGGGGATGGAAAAGACCATTCCTGAGGTATATTCAATGCTGAAATCAGCTGAGGTAGAGATCAGAAAAGAACATCAAGTGTTGATGGTGAATAAAACCACTAAGTTCAAGAAGGGCAAGGGTAAGAAGAACTTCAGGATGGACGGCAAGGGAGTTGCCGCGCCCGGTAAACCAGTTACCGGGAAGAAGTCAAAGAATGGACCCAATCCCGAGACTGAGTGCTTTTATTGCAAGGGAAGTGGTCACTGGAAGCGGAACTGCCCCAAATACTTAGCAGACAAGAAGAAGGCCGGCAACACCAAAGGTATATGTGATATACATGTAATTGATGTGTACCTTACCAGTACTCGTAGTAGCTCCTGGGTATTTGATACCGGTGCGGTTGCTCATATTTGTAACTCAAAACAGGAACTACGGAATAAACGGAGACTAGCGAAGGACGAGGTGACGATGCGCGTCGGGAATGGTTCCAAGGTCGATGTGATCGCCGTCGGCACGCTACCTCTGCATCTACCCACGGGATTAGTTTTAAACCTCAATAATTGTTATTTAGTGCCAGCTTTGAGCATGAACATTGTATCTGGATCTCGTTTAATTCGAGATGGCTACTCATTTAAATCCGAGAATAATGGTTGTTCTATTTATTTGAGAGATATGTTTTATGGTCATGCCCCGCTGGTCAATGGTTTATTTTTGATGAATCTCGAACGTGATGTTACACATGTTCATAGTGTGAATACCAAAAGATGTAAAGTTGATAACGATAGTCCCACATACTTGTGGCACTGCCGCCTTGGTCACATTGGTGTCAAGCACATGAAGAAGCTCCATGCAGATGGACTTTTGGAGTCTCTTGATTACGAATCATTTGACACGTGCGAACCATGCCTCATGGGTAAGATGACCAAGACTCTGTTCTCCGGAACAATGGAGCGAGCAACCAACTTATTGGAAATCATACATACCGATGTGTGCGGTCCAATGAGTGTTGAGGCTCGCGGAGGATATCGTTATGTTCTCACTCTCACTGATGATTTAAGTAGATATGGGTATGTCTACCTAATGAAACACAAGTCTGAAACCTTTGAAAAGTTCAAGGAATTTCAGAGTGAAGTTGAGAATCAACGTGACAGAAAAATAAAATTCTTACGATCAGATCGTGGTGGAGAATATTTAAGTCACGAATTTGGTACACACTTAAGGAAATGTGGAATAGTTTCACAACTCACGCCGCCTGGAACACCTCAGAGAAATGGTGTGTCCGAACGTCGTAATCGCACTCTATTGGATATGGTGCGATCTATGATGTCTCTTACCGATTTACCGCTCTCATTTTGGGGCTATGCTTTAGAGACTGCCGCATTCACTTTAAATAGGGCTCCGTCGAAATCCGTTGAGACGACACCGTATGAATTATGGTTTTTGAAGAAACCTAAGCTGTCGTTTCTAAAAGTTTGGGGATGCGATGCTTATGTCAAGAAACTTCAACCTGAAAAGCTCGAACCCAAATCGGAAAAATGCGTCTTCATAGGATACCCTAAGGAAACTATTGGGTATACCTTCTACCTCAGATCCGAAGGCAAGATCTTCGTTGCCAAGAACGGGTCCTTTCTGGAGAAGGAGTTTCTCTCGAAAGAATTGAGTGGGAGGAAAGTGGAACTTGATGAGGTGATAGTCACCCCTTCCGAACCGGAAAGTAGCGCAGCGCGGGAAAATGTTCCTGTGGTGCCTACACCGACTGGGGAGGAAGTTAATGATGATGATCATGAAGCTTCGGATCAAGTTACTACTGAACTTCGTAGGTCCACAAGGACACGTTCCGCACCAGAGTGGTACCGCAACCCTGTCCTGGAAATCATGTTGTTAGACAACGGTGAACCTTCGAACTATGAAGAAGCGATGGCGGGCCCGGATTCCGACAAATGGCTAGAAGCCATGAAATCCGAGATAGGATCCATGTATGAAAACGAAGTATGGACTTTGACTGACTTGCCCGATGATCGGCGAGCCATAGAAAACAAATGGATCTTTAAGAAGAAGACGGACGCGGATGGTAATGTGACCATCTACAAAGCTCGACTTGTCTCTAAGGGTTATCGACAAGTTCAAGGGGTTGACTACGATGAGACTTTCTCACCCGTAGCGAAGCTGAAGTCCGTCCGAATCATGTTAGCAATTGCCGCATACTATGATTATGAGATATGGCAGATGGACGTCAAAACGGCATTCCTTAACGGCTACCTTAAGGAAGAGTTGTATATGATGCAGCCGGAAGGTTTTGTCGATCCTAAGAATGCTAACAAAGTATGCAAGCTCCAGCGCTCAATCTATAGGCTGGTGCAAGCATCTCGGAGTTGGAACATTCGCTTTGATGAGATGATCAAAGCGTTTGGGTTTACACAGACTTATGGAGAAGCCTATGTTTACAAGAAAGTGAGTGGGAGCTCTGTAGCATTTCTCATATTATATGTGGATGACATATTATTGATGGGAAATGATATAGAATTCTTGGAAAGTATAAAGGCCTATTTGAATAAGTGTTTTTCAATGAAGGACCTTGGAGAAGCTGCTTATATATTAGGCATCAAGATCTATAGAGATAGATCAAGACGCCTCATTGGTCTTTCACAGAGTACATACCTTGACAAGATATTGAAGAAGTTCAGTATGGATCAGTCCAAGAAGGGGTTCTTGCCTGTATTGCAAGGTGTGCAATTGAGCAAGGCTCAATGCCCGACCACGGCAGAAGATATAGAAAAGATGAGTGTCATCCCCTATGCCTCGGCCATAGGGTCTATTATGTATGCCACGCTGTGTACCAGACCTGATGTGAACCTTGCCGTAAGTTTGGTAGGAAGGTACCAAAGTAATCCCGGCATGGAACACTGGACAGCGGTCAAGAATATCCTGAAGTACCTGAAGAGGACTAAGGATATGTTTCTCGTTTATGGAGGTGACGAAGAGCTCGTCGTAAAGGGTTACGTCGACGCTAGCTTCGACACAGATCTGGATGACTCGAAGTCACAAACCGGATACGTGTATATTTTGAATGGAGGAGCAGTAAGCTGGTGCAGTTGCAAGCAAATCGTCGTGGCGGGATCTACATGTGAAGCGGAGTACATGGCAGCCTCGGAGGCAGCACAGGAAGCAGTCTGGATGAAGGAGTTCATTACCGACCTAGGGGTGATTCCCAATGCGTCGGGCCCGATGACTCTCTTCTGTGACAACACTGGAGCTATTGCCCTTGCGAAGGAGCCCAAGTTTCACAGGAAGACCAGGCATATCAAGCGTCGCTTCAACTCCATTCGTGAAAGTGTTCAAAATGGAGACATAGATATTTGTAAAGTACATACGGACCTGAATGTAGCAGATCCGTTGACTAAACCTCTCCCTAGGGCAAAACATGATCAACACCAGGACGCAATGGGTGTTCGATTCATCACAATGTAACTAGATTATTGACTCTAGTGCAAGTGGGAGACTGTTGGAAATATTCCCTAGAGGCAATAATAAATGGTTATTATTATATTTCTTTGTTCATGATAATTGTCTATTGTTCAAGCTATAATTGTGTTGTCCGGAAATCGTAATACATGTGTGAATACATAGACCACAACGTGTCCCTAGTAAGCCTCTAGTTGACTAGCTCGTTGATCAACAGATAGTCATGGTTTCCTGACTATGGACATTGGATGTCATTGATAACGGGATCACATCATTAGGAGAATGATGTGATGGACAAGACCCAATCCTAAGCATAGCATAAAAGATCGTGTAGTTTCGTTTGCTAGAGCTTTTCCAATGTCAAGTATCTTTTCCTTAGACCATGAGATCATGCAACTCCCGGATACCGTAGGAGTGCTTTGGGTGTGCCAAACGTCACAACGTAACTGGGTGACTATAAAGGTGCACTACGGGTATCTCCGAAAGTGTCTGTTGGGTTGGCACGGATCGAGACTGGGATTTGTCACTCCGTGTGACGGAGAGGTATCTCTGGGCCCACTCGGTAATGCATCATCATAATGAGCTCAATGTGACTAAGGCGTTAGTCACGGGATCATGCATTGCGGTACGCGTAAAGAGACTTGCCGGTAACGAGATTGAACAAGGTATTGGGATAACGACGATCGAATCTCGGGCAAGTAACATACCGATTGACAAAGGGAATTGCATACGGATTGATTGAATCCTCGACACCGTGGTTCATCCGATGAGATCATCGTGGAACATGTGGGAGCCAACATGGGTATCCAGATCCCGCTGTTGGTTATTGACCGGAGAGGCGTCTCGGTCATGTCTGCATGTCTCCCGAACCCGTAGGGTCTACACACTTAAGGTTCGGTGACGCTAGGGTTGTAGAGATATATGTATGCGGAAACCCGAAAGTTGTTCAGAGTCCCGGATGAGATCCCGGACGTCACGAGAGGTTCCGGAATGGTCTGGAGGTGAAGAATTATATATAGGAAGTCCAGTTTCGGCCACCGGGAAAGTTTCGGGGGTTACCGGTATTGTACCGGGACCACCGGAAGGGTCCCGGGGGTCCACCGGGTGGGGCCACCTATCCCGGAGGGCCCCGTGGGCTGAAGTGGAAGGGAACCAGCCCTTAGTGGGCTGGGGTGCCCCCTTGGGCCTCCCCCATGCGCCTAGGGTTGGGAACCCTAGGGGGGAGCTTCCCCCTTGCCTTGGGGGGCAAGGCACCCCTTCCCCCCTTTGGCCGCCGCCCCCCTTGGAGATCCCATCTCCCTGGGCCGGCGCCCCCCCCCAGGGGGCCTACATAAAGGGGGGAGGGAGGGCAAGAACGAACAGCCTTGGGCGCCTCCCTCCTCCCCTGCAACACCTCTCTCTCTCTCGCAGAAGCTCGACGAAGCCCTGCCGGAGACCCGCTACATCCACCACCACGCTGTCGTGCTGCTGGATCTCCATCAACCTCTCCTTCCCCCTTGCTGGATCAAGAAGGAGGAGACGTCGCTGCACCGTACGTGTGTTGAACGCGGAGGTGCCGTCCGTTCGGCACTCGGTCATCGGTGATTTGGATCACGGCGAGTACGACTCCGTCATCCACGTTCATTGGAACGCTTCCGCTCGCGATCTACAAGGGTATGTAGATGCACTCCTTTCCCCTCGTTGCTAGTATACTCCATAGATGCATCTTGGTGAGCGTAGGAAAATTTTAAATTATGCTACAATTCCCAACACTCATGTCCGCTGCTGAATCACTAGGTTCTCATCAACTTAACTCATTTGCAGTGTTCCTTGAAGAAAAGTTGCATACTTCTTCAGAGAGTTCAATTGTTCAAATTCCTCAACTGAAGAAAATGGCTAATGAAAAGAGGCCACAGAAGGGAGGAAAGAAGCCTGAGGTCAATACTGCCTTTGAAATCCCTGAGGACATTTATGCGGGGTACTGCACACCCCCTGAGGAAGATAAGAATCAGCGCAAGGTGCGCATTCAGAGGATAGAAAGGAGATGGGCAAAAGAGTGGAGGGAGTACAGGTATGTGACTCCAAAGTACATGAAGAAATTCGCTGTTACTCCTCCATGCTCAAGACCTCCATTGGCACCTGGCCAAGAGGCAGATCCCACTAGCATCAAGCGCGGTGAGGATTTTCCTGAAGAATGGGCCAAGCGCCAAGCCAAGTTGGCCAAACAGGAAAAAGATGCAGTGAAGAAATTCAACGAAGATTCCACTGCTGCTGCTGCTGAGGCCTTTGTACGGCCGAAGAAATCCATGGCAAAGAAGCCTGCGCACAAGCCAAGTGCCTCTTCTTCAATGCCCTCACGGCCAATTTCCTCAGCTCAGCCCTCACGGCCAATTCCTCAAGCCGCTCCTGCTCCTCCAAAGTCCTCAGCTGCTCCGACAAAATCCTCAGCACCTGTGCATCTTGCCACGTGCCGAAGGACTACAGGCATCTCTATTGCCTCAGGAGCTTCAGCTAGTTCCTCGGCTGCACCAAAGTCTTCAACAGGACCCTCTCTGCTGAAGACAAAGACAATTGCTGGACGAGGCTCTCTCCCAAGTCCTCAGAAGAAGCAGGTCGCCTTCCAAGTACCGTCTGATGAAGACGAAGCTGATGATGAAGAACTTGCTGAAATCATCAGAGACAGGCAAGTCAGGGCCGCTAGAGCCAAGGGCACAGAAGTGCCACTGCTTTTGGATCCAAAGCTGATCCTCGACTATATTGATCTCTGACACAAGGACCCAAACACTCCTATGCCTGATTTCAAGTTGACACCTGGCCAAAGTCACATGCTGACCCATTTCATCAGTGAAGAAAAATGGAAATATGAGAAGGCCAGGCAACTCAAGAAAGCACAGTACAGGAAGGAGAAGTTCCTGAAGAACAACGTTGTCTCTATGACAACTGATGAACTTGTAAAGCTCCAGTCTGAAATCAAAGTCCTCAGCGATGATTTCAACGCTTACTATGCTGATTGGAAAGGAGCCAAGGTCAGGTTCGTCAATCTGACGAAGACACTCACTTCAAGTGCCGCTGCCCCTTTGCATATTGAAGTCACTCAGGCTGAAGCATCTGCTCAGCAAACTGAAGAACATGCCAGCACCGCTGATGACAATCAGGCTGCTGAAGATAATGTGAGTTCCAGGGCACCCACTAGCGGTGTGCCTGAAAAAAATGAAGAGGTCAGGGCAACTGCATCAGTTGTGCCTGAAGAAACAGAACCAAATTCCTCTGCTCCTCCTGCGCCTACCCCAACTCTGATCCTTCCATCTGCATCCGATGTGAAGAAGACCAAGGCTGCAGAGCGTGCAGCTGTGAAGAAAAGGAAAGCATCAACTTCTTCAGATTCTTCTGCTCCGAAGAAAATGAAGCCTATGACCAGCTCTTTTGCAAACCCGATTGATGCTATTCCAATCTCAACCATGCCATCAAAGGACCTTGTTCCTTTTGGTGAAGGATATGTGATCCCTAGTGGATCTGATGAAGAAACTCCTTCTGCTGCTACGTCAGAGCAGATGGATGAAGAAATTGAAGTGGATGAAATCCCTTCAACCCCAGTTGTTTCCTCGCTTGTGCCTCAGTTTACTGCTGAAGAGGCCGGCGTTGAAGAAATTGAAGATGAAGATGTGGACATTGGTTGTACCACACCTGTGATGAATGATGACTTTTGGGAAAGTCAGCATCCCAATTCTCCACTCTTCACTCCACTGCAGCAAATTCCTCAGTCCCCAGTCACTACAGTTCAAAAGGGATCTGATGAAGCTCATGAAGACATTCCAGCCGCTAGTGCTGAAGAAACTGAAAAAGAAGAATTCCAGAACCAGGCTGCCACTGAAGAGGATCCAGAAATTCCTCAGCCTGAAGAATCTGAGATTGTGATTCCTGATGTTGTGATGCAACTCACTGACACTCCTCTGCCCAAACCAAAGGATCCTTTCTCCAGGAAGCAAAAATTCAAGACTGATGCCTTCTTTGGCGAGCATGTATTCTTCACTGATTACAACCCCTATGACTCTGCTCGCATAAGGAAGAGGCGTTTCTGGACTGCCAGCCAGGCAAATTTTTATTCCTCAGTGCTGTTCGACAAAGACAAAGTCTTCGATCATGAGCACATCCCTCATGTGGACATGGAATCTCTGCCGTGCTTCGTGCCAGTCCTCAGTGTTCTTCACGACGCTGGACTGTTAAATTTCTGCACTGACATCTGTGATTGGAATGAAGAACTTATTCTTCAATTCTATGCAACGCTGCACATCACCGGAAATTCTGAAGATGTGAATTCATGGGTGTTGGACTGGATGTCTGAAAACACTCACTACAAGGCACCAGCTACTGAATTGCTTCGTGCCTTACCTCTCAGTCCGCCCCTTGAAGGTGCCTATTGCGTCTATAATGAACCTGAGCTAACCGATCACTACATGCAAGTGCTGATGAAGCCTTTGAAGCCAGGTCAGACCTCAAGAACAAAATTCCTTGTGAAGGAATTGCTGTTTGTGCCTCGGACTGTCTATCGCATTCTGACGAAGACATTCCAATCAAGGGCCACGACTCAAATGAAGAAGAAGTCATTGGCATCATGAAGAATCTGCTTTTCAATATCATTCATGGCATACCCATCAACTTCCATGATTTCTTCATGAGGACTCTGGCTAATGTCGCCATGTCACCATTTGAGTTGAAGCCTTATACACCTTGGATTATGAGATTCATCAGGACAAGGTCTTCACTCAACTATAAAGCTGATACACTGAACCATTGCAGCTACTTGCCCCCAATTGAAGTCCTCAAACGGACATTTTCCTTAGCTGATGAAAAGGGCAAGGCTACTGCTGTAATTGATGAAGGCAGTCGTCCATTGGATGGACAATTTCGCAAGGCTGCATCCTACTCCACCAATGATGACTCTGCCACCCATGACTCTGCCGCCAACGCACCCAAGCAAAATCCTCAAGGCACAGCACCCAGGGTGATGACTGACCGTGAGCTACTCCTCAGTCTTCACCAGAAGGTTGATCGCAATCATAAATGGGTCAAGCGTCAGTTTGGTTCAATTCTTCAAAACATGACTGCTACCCACAATGCAGTGAAGAAAAACCACTACTACCTTCATGAAATCCTCAACCGCACCTGGGTTGTTCTGTCTCAAGTCTATAGTGAAGAAGATCTGAAGACAATGGGTCTCAAGGACGATCTTGACTGGGCTGCACCTCCTCCGAAGAAGTACAAGAAGGTCAAGGTTCTTTCCTTGGTGGCCAGCTCCTATTCTTCATCACGTGACACTGATGAAAATGAAGATTTGGACGACACTGCGGCAGGCCCTACTCCAACAACCGACCCCAACAACACTGACGCTCCTTCATCACCTTGATATTCTTCAGGGGCGTTAGTCCTCATTTTCAACCCTTTTGGTCATTTGATGACAAAGGGGGAGAAATTTGAGTTAGTCTTCAAGCGGGTCTATTATATTTGCGTTTTTTTCTAAGTTGCAACTCTCGTTCTTTTGAAGACTTTGCTGGATCGAGTTGTAAACTGAAAACTCTATGGTGACCTGATACTTTTGCTGTTTCTTCTGCATTCCTCGTTAATGTTATTGCACGCATGCTGAATTACATCAGTCACCATATTTCATCATGCATTTCAAATTCTTCATATATTATGTCAAATGCGTGTATGAATTACAAGATATAGGGGGAGATCTCCATTATTCAACTCTTCAAGTGTGCATTGCTTCAAAAGCAAATTCTTCACTATGCACATCTTCAGGGGGAGTTCTTCTATATCTTGCAATCAAATTCCTCAATATCAGTATTTACACTTCATATGCTTATCCCCGTTGAAAACTTAACCTATATTGTCATCAATCATCAAAAAGGGGGAGATTGTAAGTGCATCTAGTGCCCCTTAGTGATTTTGGTGTATTGAAGACTTATAGGTTAAGGGACTAATGCGTTTGTGAGTGTACACAGATCTATAAGTCTATGAGGAGTTTGATGATTACAGATAAAGTCGACCCCTAAAAATGAAGTTCTTCGACTGAAGACTTTGGATTTCTGAAGACTTTCTGAAGACTTTGAAAGTGAAGAAATTGGTGTGACCTTGAAGACTTGGTATTCTTTTGAGGAATATGAAGCGTGAAGACTTTTGTTTTCGTAGTCTCATTTTCTCTTTCTTGAGTCATAGGAAACACCGTACTGTTAAAGGGGGTCGAGGAAATACTAAGGAAAAATTTCCATGTGATGCTCAACTCAAAATCCTACACCTACCAATCCCTTCGAGTGAAGCCATTGGAAATCTCATACAGTTCAGTCATATTCTTCAGTGACAGAGACGAAGTTCTTCTGGTCTCTGAGGAATTTGTTCTGACTGAGGAGTTAGGAATTCGCCAGTGCAGATTGCCTACACAGTGAGGAACATGATAGCCCTGAGGAATTTGAACCTCAAATTTCCGACCGTTGCTGTGCTATGCGCCAGCTGTCCCAAAATATCTACCCACCTAACGGTCATATCATTGAAGGGCATTTATGTCTTATCATGCGGGCTGCTCCCTAGGCTATAAATAGCCGCCCCCTACAACCACTAGCTGGTTGGCTGCTCCGAGAGAAACTGACACTTGTCATTTGAGAGCGTCCCATCCTCCGAGGACTTTGAGCGAAAATCATCAAGTGAGGAAAAACCCCAAACCCAAACACCTACAAACCCAAAGTGATTGAGCATCACTGAAGAGATTGATCCTTCGTGGATCCGACGCTTGTTACCTTTGAAGACTGTGCTTCCTCCAGACGGTTAGGCGTCATGGTCTAGAGCATCCAAGAGGAAATTGTGGATCGCCGAGTGACCGAGTTTGTGAAGGTTCGGAAGTCACCTGAAGACTTACCATGAGTGATTGGACGAGGTCTGTGTGACCTTAGTTCAAGGAGAATACGATGAGGACTGTGTGTCCGGGACTGGGTGTCCTCAGGTTTAAATACCTAGCCGCTCCAACCAGATGTACAACTGAGACAGCAGTTGGAACTAGTCTACCAAATCATTGTCTTCACCAAGCCAACTGGTTCTATTTCCTCAACTCCTTCATTTCCTCATTCCTGTGTTGTGCAATTGTTCATATCTGTGTTTGAAGACTTTGACTGAAGACTTTCTCAATTTCCTCAGTTCAATTTCCTCAGTCAGTTTGTCTTCATCCTGTGTTATCCTGTGTTTACGCTTTCTGTACTCCGTGCTTGTTTTCATTTCATCATGATGACTATGCTTGTGTTCTGCTATGCATACTTGTGAGTACTTATTCCGCTGCAAGTAGTTCTTCGCTAAGGAATTTCCTCACCCATAAATTCCTCAGTGAAGAATTTATAAAAATCGCCTACTCACCCCCCCTCTAGTCGATATAACGCACTTTCATTCGCAATGGTGCATACTCAGGGAGAACACTTATACCTTGATAATTTAGTGAGAGATCATCTTATAATCCTACCGTCAATCAAAGCAAGATAAGATGCATAAAAAGATAAACATCACATGCAATCAATATAAGTGATATGATATGGCCATCATCATCTTGTGCTTGTGATCTCCATCTTCGAAGCACCGTCATGATCACCATCGTCACCGGCGCGACACCTTGATCTCCATCGTAGCATCGTTGTCGTCTCGCCAACTTATGCTTCTACGACTATCGCTACCGCTTAGTGATAAAGTAAAGCATTACAAGGCGATTGCATTGCATACAATAAAGCGACAACCATATGGCTCCTGCCAGTTGCCGATAACTCGGTTACAAAACATGATCATCTCATACAATAAAATTTAGCATCATGCCTTGACCATATCACATCACAACATGCCCTGCAAAAACAAGTTAGACGTCCTCTATTTTGTTGTTGCAAGTTTTACGTGGCTGCTACGGGCTGAGCAAGAACCGTTCTTCCCTACGCATCAAAACCACAACGATAGTTCGTCAAGTTAGTGCCGTTTTAACCTTCTCAAGGACCGGGCATAGCCACACTCGGTTCAACTAAAGTTGGAGAAACTGACACCCGCCAGCCACCTGTGTGCAAAGCACGTCGGTAGAACCAGTCTCGCGTAAGCGTACGCGTAATGTCGGTCCGGGCCGCTTCATCCAACAATACCGCCGAACCAAAGTGTGACATGCTGGTAAGCAGTATGACTTGTATCGCCCACAACTCACTTGTGTTCTACTCGTGCACATAACATCAACGCATAAAACCAGGCTCGGATGCCACTATTGGGGAACGTAGTAATTTCAAAATTTTCCTACGCACACGCAAGACCATGGTGATGCATAGCAACGAGAGGGGAGAGTGTGTCCACGAACCCTCGTAGACCGAAAGCGGAAGCGTTAGCACAACGCGGTTGATGTAGTCGTACGTCTTCACGATCCGACCGATCCAAGTACCGAACGTACGGCACCTCCGAGTTCAGCACACGTTTAGCTCGATGACGTCCCACGAACTCCGATCCAGTAGAGCTTCGAGGGAGATTTCCGTCAGCACGACGGCGTGATGACAGTGATGATGATGCTACCGACGCAGGGCTTTGCCTAAGCACTGCTACGATATGATTGAGGTGGATTATGGTGGGGGGGGCACCGCACACGGCTAAGATATCAATGATTAATTGTTGTGTCTATGGGGTGCCCCCCTGCCCCCGTATATAAAGGAGCAAGGGGGAGAGGCGGCCGGCCAGGAGGGGGCGCGCCAAGAGGAGTCCTACTCCCACCGGGAGTAGGACTCCCTCCCTTCCTTGTTGGATTAGGAGAAGGGGGAAGGAGGAGGGAGAGAGGAAGGAAAGGGGGGCGCCCCCCTCCTTGTCCAATTCGGACTAGAGGGGGAGGGGGCACGCGGCCTGCCCTGGCCGCCCCTCCTCTTCTCCACTAAGGCCCGTGTAGGCCCATTAAACCCCCGGGGGGTTCCGGTAACCTCCCGGTACTCCGGTATATATCCGATAACCCCCGGAACCATTCCGGTGTCCGAATATAGTCGTCCAATATATCAATCTTCATGTCTCGACCATTTCGAGACTCCTCGTCATGTCCGTGATCACATCTGGGACTCCGAACTATCTTCGGTACATCAAAACACATAAACTCATAATATAACCGTCATCAAACTATAAGTGTGCGGACCCTACGGGTTCGAGAACTTGTAAACATGACCGAGACACGTCTCCGGTCAATAACCAATAGCGGAACCTGGATGCTCATATTGGCTCCCACATATTCTACGAAGATCTTTATCGGTCAAACCGCATAACAACATACGTTGTTCCCTTTGTCATCGGTATGTTACTTGCCCGAGATTCGATCGTCGGTATCTCAATACCTAGTTCAATCTCGTTACCGGCATGTCTCTTTACTCGTTGCGTAATACATCATCCCGCAACTAACTCATTAGTTGCAATGCTTGCAAGGCTTAAGTGATGTGCATTACCGAGTGGGCCCAGAGATACCTCTCCGACAATCGGAGTGACAAATCCTAATCTCGAAATACGCCAACCCAACAAGTACCTTTGGAGACACCTGTAGAGCACCTTTATAATCACCCAGTTACGTTGTGACGTTTGGTAGCACACAAAGTGTTCCTCTGGTAAACGGGAGTTGCATAATCTCATAGTCATAGGAACATGTATAAGTCATGAAGAAAGCAATAGCAGAATACTAAACGATCGTGTGCTAAGCTAACGGAATGGGTCAAGTCAATCACATCATTCTCCTAATGATGTGATCCCATGAATCAAATGACAACTCATGTCAATGGCTAGGAAACATAACCATCTTTGATCAACGCGCTAGTCAAGTAGAGGCATACTAGTGACACTTTGTTTGTCTATATATTTACAGAAGTATTATGTTTCCGGTTAATACAATTCTAGCATGAATAATAAACATTTATCATGATATAAGAAAATAAATAATAACTTTATTATTGCCTCTAGGGCATATTTCCTTCACTACTTTGATATTTTGAAGTGAGAGATCACCCTAATAAAAAGCGACTACCGCGCAATCAAGAAGGGTGCATCAAGAGGGATAAACATCTCAGGCAATTCATAATAGCATGATATGGTATAGCCCCTTCTGACGGAGAAGTCTTTCATTTCTTCGTCTTCGACATTCGTGTTGGTGTTCACCTTCGCGAAGATTGCCACCACCTTATCGATGCACCAGATAATATTGCTATCTCCATAGCGTAAAAAATTAATGCATTACTTAAGGTTGACACCGAGGTCATTAAAGGCAATCATATGTCTCCAGCCATCATGCCGAATCATGACACGCAGGTCATGTTAATTGCATTATATAGTCATCTCATACATAATCAAATTATTATGAGCACTGCTATACCACATCACATGCACATGCAAACCCTCCTGCAAAACCAAGTTTAGACGCCTCTAATCGGTTCATGCAAAAACTTGCTTTTCGTGGCCTCTAAGTTTTCGAAACAAACCGAAGCTACCAACGTCCATCATCAAGTATGATAATTCAAATCGCTAGATTAACTTTGCGGGGTGTATGAAACACAAGATAATAAAATCTCGAGCCCCATACTGAACTTCGTCATACGCATGAACCATGTGC
Organism: Triticum aestivum; assembly: GCF_018294505.1. Classification (NCBI taxonomy): domain Eukaryota; kingdom Viridiplantae; phylum Streptophyta; class Magnoliopsida; order Poales; family Poaceae; genus Triticum; species Triticum aestivum. The sequence continues at coordinate 23,225,571 of NC_057811.1, read as the reverse complement.
AGATCATATCTACATTGCCCTTTTGTCTGTTAAACATCCATCTTTCTTTAACTATGGTGGAACCCAAAAAACTGTTAGCACTTCGTTGCTCTGTCAATCAGCATACTCAGGAGCAGCATGAAAGGATCGCGGATTGCCAGAACTTTGTGAGATTCCACCATGCCGTCAAGATAAGGATTATGCAAATTCAAGGGAAGCAACAGGAACATCAGGTAACAGATTTCATCTGCTACCCGCACAAATAATTTTCAGTAATAGAACTCATCTACTACCTAATTATATTGTGCAACACCCATACATCTCTATGTATTCTAGATCGCAACCTGCATCTACGCATAGCACGCCTCATGATGCCACTGTAGGGTAACGCAATAGAAAACAAAAAGTTTCCGACCTACGCACCAGCCCAGGACCACTATGGAGACTGCATACATGGTTTGATCTTTTTCATTACCGACTCGTAGCGCAGCGGAAGTAGAGTCGATGACGAACGGCGGTGCAGATCCCCGCAGCTACGATTTACAACCTCCCAACCGCGAGGATGTATACCCTCATCCGCCCCACAAACAGGCCTCCGGGAGGCGGTCGGACAGTCCCTCGGATGGTGTCACGAACAGCCCTTCGGGAGGACCCTCAAAACTCGGACAGTCACTTGGACAGCCCTTCGGGAGGACTCACAGAACTAGGATCGTCACTTGGACAGCTGATACGTCCATTTTGCATCATGCTTTTATATCAATATTTATAGCATTATGGGTTGTTATTACACATTATGCCACAATACTTATGCCTATTCTCTTATTTTACAAGGTTTACATAAAGAGGGAGAATGCCGGCAGCTGGAATTCTGGGCTAAAAAAGGAGCAAATATTAGAAACCTATTCTGCACAACTTCAAAAGTCCTGAAACTCCATTGGAAGTTATTTCTGGAAATAATAAAAAATACTGAGCGAAGAAAATACCATAGGGGACCCACACCCTGGGCACGAGGGTGGGGGGCGTGCCCTACCCCCTGGGCGCGCCCCTGCCTCGTGGGCCCCCTGGTGGTCCTCCGGTGCCCATCTTCTGCTATATGAAGTCTTTCATCCGAGAAAAAATCATAAGCAAGCTTTCGGGACGAGACTCCGCCGCCACGAGGCGGAACCTTGGCGGAACCAATCTAGGGCTCCGGCAGAGCTGTTCTGCCAGGGACACTTCCCTCCGGGAGGGGGAAATCATCGCCATCGTCATCACCAACGATCCTCTCATCGGGAGGGGGTCAATCTCCATCAACATCTTCACCAGCACCATCTCCTCTCAAACCCTAGTTCATTTCTTGTATCTAATTCTTGTCTCTAAGTCTGAGATTGGTACCTGTAGGTTGCTAGTAGTGTTGATTTCTCCTTGTAGTTGATGCTAGTTGGTTTATTTGGTGGAAGATCATATGTTCAGATCCTATATGCATATTAATACTCCTCTGATTATGAACATGAATATGCTTTGTGAGTAGTTACATTTGTTCCTGAGGACATGGGATAAGTCTTGCTATTAGTAGTCATGTGAATTTGGTATTCGTTCGATATTTTGATGAGATGTATGTTGTCTCTCCTCTAGTGGTGTTATGTGAACGTCGACTACATGACACTTCACCATTATTTGGGCCTAGAGGAAGGCATTGGGAAGTAATAAGTAGATGATGGGTTGCTAGAGTGACAGAAACTTAAACCCTAGTTTATGCGTTGCTTCGTAAGGGGCTGATTTGGATCCATATGTTTCATGCTATGGTTAGGTTTACCTTAATACTTCTTTTGTAGCTGCGGATGCTTGCAATAGGAGTTAATCATAAGTGGGATGCTTGTCCAAGTAAGGACAGCACCCAAGCATCGGTCCACCCACATATCAAATTATCAAAGTACCGAACGTGAATCATATGAACGTGATGAAAACTAGCTTGACAATAATTCCCATGTGTCCTCGGGAGCGCTTTTCTCTATATAAGAGTTTGTCCAGGCTTGTCCTTTGCTACAAAAAGGATTGGGCCACCTTGCTGCACTTTATTTACTTTTGTTACTTGTTACCCGTTACAAATTATCTTATCACAAAACTATCTGTTACCTATAATTTCAGTGCTTGCAGAAAATACCTTGCTGAAAACCGCTTATCATTTCCTTCTGCTCCTCGTTGGGTTCGACACTCTTACTTATCGAAAGGACTACGATAGATCCCCTATACTTGTGGGTCATCAAGACTCTTTTCTGGCGCTGTTGCCGGGGAGTGAAGCGCGTTTGGTAGGTGGAATTTGGTAAGGAAAAATTTATATAGTGTGATGAAATTTGCTGTCACTTGTTGCTATGGAAAGTAATCCTATGAGGGGCTTGTTCCGGGTATCTTCACCCCAACCAGTAGAGCAAAGAGTTGCTCCTCAACCTACTGAAAATGAAAATGTCTACTTTGAAATTCCCTCGGGTATGATAGAAAAACTGCTAGCTAATCCTTTTGCAGGAGACGGAACATTACATCCTGATGAGCACCTAATCTATGTGGATGAAGTTTGTGGATTATTTAAGCTTGCAGGTATGCCCGATGATGTTACAAGAAGAAGGTCTTCCCTTTATCTTTGAAGGGAGATGCATTGACATGGTATAGGCTATGTGATGATATGGGATCATCGAACTACAAACGATTGAAATTGGAATTTCATCAGAAGTTTTATCCTATGCATCTTGTTCATCGTGATCGTAATTATATATATAATTTTTGGCCTCGCGAAGGAGAAAGCATTACTCAAGCTTGGGGGAGGCTTAAGTCAATGTTATATTCATGCCCCAATCATGAGCTCTCAAGATAAATGATTATTCAAAATTTTTATGCTCGGCTTTCTGACAACAATCGCACCATGCTCGATACTTCTTGTACTGGTTCTTTTATGATGAAGACTATTGAATTCAAATGGGATTTATTGGAAAGAATTAAACGCAACTCTGAAGATTGGGACCTCGATGAAGGTAAGGAGTCAGGTATAACACCTAAGTTTGATTGTGTTAAATCTTTTATGGATACTGATGTTTTCCGTAAATTTAGCACTAAATATGGACTTGACTCTGAGATAGTAGCTTCTTTTTGTGAATCTTTTGCTGCTCACGTTGATCTCCCTAAGGAGAAGTGGTTTAAATATCATCCTCCCATAGAAGTAAAAGTAGTTGCACCTATTAAAGTTGAAGACAAGACTATCACTTATAATGATCCTATTGTTCCTACTTCTTATGTTGAGAAACCACTTTTCCCTGTTAGAATAAAGGATCATGCTAAAGCTTCAACTGTGGTTCGTAAAAGCAATATTAGAACCTATACACCTCCTGAGCAAGTTAAAGTTGAACCTAATATTGCTATTGTCAAAGATCTCTTGGCTGATGATATTGATGGGCATGTTATTTATTTCTGTGATGAGACTGCTAAAATTGCTAAACCTGGTACTAAGGATAAACATAGACCTGTGGTAGGCATGCCTGTTATTTCTGTTAAAATAGGAGATCATTGTTATCATGGCTTATGTGACATGGGTGCTAGTGCTAGTGCAATACCTATTGACTTATACAAAGAAATTATGCATGATATTGCACCTGCTGAGCTAGAAGATATTGATGTCACCATTAAGCTTGCCAATAGAGATACTATATCACCAATTGGAATTGTTAGAGATGTTTAAGTCTTGTGTGAGAAAACTAAATATCCTGCTGATTTTCTTGTTCTTGGTTCCCCACAAGATAGCTTTTGTCCCATTATATTTGGTAGACCCTTCTTAAACACTGTTAATGCTAAGATAGACTGCGAAAAGGATGTTGTTACTATTGGTTTGGGTGATATGTCTCATGAGTTTAATTTTTCTAAATTTCGTAGACAACACCGTGAAGAGGAATTGCCTAGTAAAGATGAAATTATTGGTCTTGCTTCTATTGTCGTACCTCCTAGTGATCCTTTAGAACAATATTTGCTAGATCATGAAAATGATATGTTTATGAATGAAAGAAGGGAAATAGATGAAGTGTTCTTTAAACAGGGACCTATTCTGAAACACAACTTGCCTGTTGAAATCCTAGGGGATCCTCCTCCACCCAAGGGTGATCCCGTGTTTGAGCTTAAACCATTACCTGATACTCTTAAATATGCTTATCTCGATGAAAAGAAGATATATCCTGTTATTATTAGTGCTAACCTTTCAGAGAAGGAAGAAGAAAAATTATTGAAAACTCTGAAGAAGCACCGTGATGCTATTGGATATACTCTTGATGATCTTAAGGGCATTATCCCCACTATATGTCAACACAAAATAAATTTGGAGAAAGACGCCAAACCAGTTATTGATCATCAACGACAGCTGAATCCTAAGATGAAAGAAGTGGTAAGGAAGGAAATACTAAAGCTCCTTGAGGCAGGTATAATTTTTCCTGTTGCTGATAGTCAGTGGGTAAGTCGTGTCCATTGTGTCCCTAAGAACGGAGGTATTACTGTCGTTCCTAATGATAAAGATGAATTGATCCCGCAAAGATTATTACAGGTTATAGGATGGTAATTGATTTTCGCAAATTGAATAAAGCAACTAAAAAAGATCATTACCCCTTACCTTTTATTGATCAAATGCTAGAAAGATTATCCAAACATACACATTTTTGCTTTCCAGATGGTTATTCTGGCTTCTCTCAAATACCTGTGTCAGCTGATGATCAAGCTAAGACCACTTTTACTTTCCCTTTCGGTACTTTTGCTTATAGACATATGCCTTTTGGTTTATGTAATGCACCTGCTACCTTTCAAAGATGCATGATGGCTATATTCTCTGACTTTTGTGAAAAGATTTGTGAGGTTTTCATGGATGATTTCTCCGTTTATGGATCCTATTTTGATGATTGCTTGAGCAACCTTGATCGAGTTTTGCAGAGATGTGAAGAAACTAATCTTGTCTTGAATTGGGAAAAGTGCCACTTTATAGTTAATGAAGACATTGTCTTGGGGTATAAAATTTCTGAAAGAGGTATTGAAGTTGATAAAGCTAAAGTTGATGCTATTGAAAAGATGCCATGTCCCAAGGACATCAAAGGTATAAGAAGTTTCCTTGGTCATGCCGGTTTTTATAGGAGGTTCATTAAGGACTTCTCAAAAATTTCTCGGCCTCTGACTAATCTATTACAAAAAGATATATCATTTGTCTTTGATGATGATTGTGTAGAAGCATTTGAAATACTTAAGAAAGCAATGATTTCTGCACCTATTGTTCAGCCACCTGATTGGAATTTACCCTTTGAAAATATGTGTGATGCTAGTGATTATGTTGTAGGTGCTGTTCTAGGACAAAGAGTTGATAAGAAATTAAATGTTATTCAATATGCTAGTAAGACTCTAGACAGTTCTCAGAGAAATTATGCTACTACTGAAAAAGAATTCTTAGATGTTGTATTTGCTTGTGATAAGTTCAGACCTTATATTGTTGATTCTAAAGTAACTATTCACACTGATCATGCTGCTATTAAATATCTTATGGAAAAGAAAGATGCTAAACCTAGACTAATTAGATGGGTTCTCTTGCTACAAGAATTTGATTTGCATATTATTGATAGAAAGGGAGCTGAGAGCCCCGTTGCAGACAACTTGTCTAGGTTAGAAAATGTTCCTGATGACCCACTACCTATTGATGATAGCTTTCCTGATGAACAATTAAATGTCATAAATGCTTCTCGTACTGCTCCTTGGTATGCTGATTATGCTAATTACATTGTTGCTAAATTTATACCACCTAGTTTCACATACCAGCAAAAGAAAAAGTTTTTCTATGATTTAAGACATTACTTCTGGGATGACCCACATCTTTATAAAGAAGGAGTAGATGGTGTTATTAGACATTGTGTACCTGAGCATGAACAGGAACAGATCCTACGCAAGTGTCACTCCGAGGCTTATGGAGGACACCACACTGGAGATAGAACTGCATATAAGGTATTGCAATCCGGTTTTTATTGGCCTACTCTCTTCAAGGATGCCCGTAAGTTTGTCTTATCTTGTGATGAATGTCAAAGAATTGGTAATATTAGTAGACGTCAGGAAATGCCTATGAATTATTAACTTGTTATTGAACCATTTGATGTTTGGGGATTCGACTATATGGGACCGTTTCCTGCCTCTAATGGATATACACATATTTTAGTTGCTGTTGATTACGTTACTAAGTGGGTAGAAGTTATTCCAACTATTAGTGCTGATCATAACACTTCTATTAAGATGCTTAAAGAAGTTATTTTTCCGAGGTTTGGAGTCCCTAGATATTTAATGACTGATGGTGGTTCACATTTTATTCATGGTGCTTTCCGTAAAATGCTTGCCAAGTATGATGTTAATCATAGAATTGCATCCCCTTATCACCCACAGTCTAGTGGTCAAGTAGAATTGAGTAATAGAGAGCTCAAATTAATTTTGCAAAAGACTGTTAATAGATCTAGAAAGAATTGGTCCAAGAAACTTGATGATGCATTATGGGCCTATAAAACTGCATATAAAAATCCTATGGGAATGTCTCCGTATAAAATGGTTTATGGAAAAGCATGTCACTTACCTCTCGAACTAGAACATAAGGCATATTGGGCTATTAAAGAGCTCAGTTATGATTTTAAACTTGCCGGTGAGAAGAGATTATTTGACATTAGCTCACTTGATGAATGGAGAACCCAAGCCTACGAGAATGCCAAATTGTTTAAAGAAAAAGTTAAAAGATGGCATGACAAAAGGATACAAAAGCGTGAGTTTAATGTAGGTGATTATGTATTATTATACAACTCTCGTTTAAGATTTTTTGCAGGAAAACTTCTCTCTAAATGGGAAGGTCCTTACGTTATCGAGGAGGTCTATCGTTCCGGTGCCATAAAAATCAACAACTTCGAAGGCACAAATCCGAAGATGGTGAACGGTCAAAGAATCAAACATTATATCTCAGGTAATCCTATAAATGTTGAAACTAATGTTATTGAAACCGTAACCCTGGAGGAATACATAAGGGACACTTTCCAGAACGTTTCAGACTCCGAAAAGGAATAGGTATGTGGTACGGTAAGTAAACCGACTCCAAAACAGTTCTAATGGCAAATTTTCTCCGTTTTGGAATATTTAGAAAAATAGGAAAATAAGAAGCAGTCCGGGAAGGACACGAGGCCTCCACGAGGGTGGAGGGCGCGCCCCCCTACCTCGTGGGCACCAAATGTGCTCTCCGGACTCCGTTTTCTTGCACGATACTTCTTTCGGTCGGTAAAAATTCATTATATAAACTCCCGAAGGTTTTGACTCCCGTATCACGCAATTATCCTCTGTTCTTGTTTCGAGTTGTTTTCTGTCAGGGTTGTCAAGGCCAGGCATCATGTCGTCCCCCTCCTCCAACAACGGTGACAATGATGCTTGGCTAATGAAGATAGAGCTGAAGAGGGAAGAACCCATGGAGATCAACAAGGATGAAGGGATCAAGAAGGCCACGGAGGACCAAGCTCCGGCAGCAAAAGACATCCTTCAACTAGATCACAATCTTCTTACCCCAACTGAGATCGAAGCTTTCAAGATGATTGAGTTAGCTCGTATACAAAACAAGTATCTCACACGTGAAAATATTTTGTTGAAGGAGCATATCATCGCACTCAAGGGCATTATCCGCAAGTTGGAGGACCTCTTACGCTTGATGTGCGACTATCCATCATCAACAACTCCATCATCACCTCCTCCGAAAAAGGAAAACTAAGTATCTGGTATGGGCACTCCCCTTGGCAAATGCCAAGCTTGGGGGAGGTGCCCCGGTATCGTATCACCATCACACTCCTATCTTTACCGTTTTTCTTAGTTCGATCCTTTTGGTAATATCTTGATCTAGTAGAATAAAGTTTTGGTATGATCTAGTTTTGAGTTTTGCTTTATGATCCCTCTATGTAATCGAGTCCGTGAGCTATATAATAAAGATTAGTGTTAAGTCAAGGGCTTGATTATTTTGCCATGATCTTGAGGGAATAAAAGAAAAAGAAAGAATAAAAAGAGATCATATTGATCTTATGGAGAGTAATGACTTCACATAGAAAGAGTATGATGATTAAAAGTTGTTGAGAGTTGACAAACATAGATTTGGTCATCGTTGCAATTAATAGGAAGTAATAAAGAAAGAGAGGTTTCACATATAAATATACTATCTTGGACATCTTTTATGATTGTGAGCACTCATTAAAGTATGACATGCTAAAGAGTTGATGTTGGACAAGGAAGACAACGTAATGGGTTATGTTTTCTTATATCTGAAATAAAGTATATTGTCATGGATCATCCAACATGTTGAGCTTGCCTTTCTCCCTCATGCTAGCCAAATTCTTTGCACCAAGTAGAGATACTACTTGTGCTTCCAAATACCCTTAAACCCAGTTTTGCCATAAGGGTCCACCATATCTACCTATGGATTGAGTAAGATCCTTCAAGTAAGTTGTCATCGGTGCAAGCAATAAAAAATTGCTCTCTAAATATGTATGACTTATTAGTGTGGGAGAAAATAAGCTTTATACGATCTTGTGATGTGGAAGAAATAAAAGTGACGAACTTCATAATAAAGGTCCATATCACAAGTGGAAATATAAAGTGACGCTCTTTCGCATTAAGATTTTGTGCATCCAACCATGAAAGCGCATGACAACCTCTGCTTCCCTGTGCGAAGGGCATATCTTTTACTTTTATCTTCTACCTTATGCAAGAGTCATGGTGATCTTCACCTTTCCTTTTTACATTTTATCCTTTGGCAAGCACAGTATGTTGGAAAGATCCTGATATATATATCTAATTGGATGTAAGTTAGCATGAATTATTATTGTTGACATTACCCTTGAGGTAAAAGGTTGGGAGGCGAAACTATAAGCGCCTATCTTCCTCTGTGTCCGATTGAAACTCCGTAACCACAAGTATTGCGTGAGTGTTAGCAATTGTGAAAGACTAAATGATAGTTGAGTATGTGGGCTTGCTGAAAAGCTCTGACATAGACTCTTTCTGATGTTATGATAAATTGCAGTTGCTTCAATGACTGAGATTATAGTTTCTTGGTTCTCAATGAAGTTTCTGATTCATACTTGACATTGTGAATAGATTATTACTTGAGCATAAGAAATCATATGACAATATTCATATATGTTGCTGTTATAAGAATGATCATGATGCCCTCATGTCCGTATTTTATTTTATCGACACCTCTACCTCTAAACATGCGGACATATTTATCATTATCGGCTTCCGCTTGAGGACAAGCGAGGTCTAAGCTTGGGGGAGTTGATACGTCCATTTTGCATCATGCTTTTATATCAATATTTATTGCATTATGGGCTGTTATTACACATTATGCCACAATACTTATGCCTATTCTCTCTTATTTTACAAGGTTTACATAAAGAGGGAGAATGCCGGCAGCTGGAATTCTGGGCTGGAAAAGGAGAAATATTAGAAACCTATTCTGCACAACTCCAAAAGTCCTGAAACTCCACGGAAGTTATTTTTGGAAATAATAAAAAATACTGAGCAAAGAAAATACCAGAGGGGACCCACACCCTGGGCATGAGGGTGGGGGGCGCGCCCTACCCCCCTAGGCGCGCCCCCTGCCTTGTGGGCCCCCTGGTGGCCCTCCGGTGCCCATCTTCTGCTATATGAAGTCTTTTGTCCGAGAAAAAAAATCATAACCAAGCTTTCGGGACGAGACTCCGCCGCCACGAGGCGAAACCTTGGCGGAACCAATCTAGGGCTTCGGCGGAGCTGTTCTGCCGGGGACACTTCCCTCCGGGAGGGGGAAATCATCGCCATCGTCATCACCAACGATCCTCTCATCGGGAGGGGGTCAATCTCCATCAACATCTTCACCAGCACCATCTCCTCTCAAACCCTAGTTCATCTCTTGTATCCAATTCTTGTCTCTAAGTCTGAGATTGGTACCTGTAGGTTGCTAGTAGTGTTGATTTCTCCTTGTAGTTGATGCTAGTTGGTTTATTTGGTGGAAGATCATATGTTCAGATCCTATATGCATATTAATACTCCTCTGATTATGAACATGAATATGCTTTGTGAGTAGTTACGTTTGTTCCTGAGGACATGGGAGAAGTCTTGCTATTAGTAGTCATGTGAATTTGGTATTCGTTCGATATTTTGATGAGATGTATGTTGTCTCTCCTCTAGTGGTGTTATGTGAACGTCAACTACATAACACTTCACCAGTACTTGGGCCTAGAGGAAGGCATTGGTAAGTAATAAGTAGATGATGGGTTGCTAGAGTGACAGAAGCTTAAACCCTAGTTTATGCGTTGCTTCGTAAGGGGCTGATTTGGATCCATATGTTTCATGCTATGGTTAGGTTTACCTTAATACTTCTTTTGTAGTTGCGGATGCTTGCAATAGGAGTTAATCATAAGTGGGATGCTTGTCCAAGTAAGGACAGCACCCAAGCACCGGTCCACCCACATATCAAATTATCAAAGTACCGAACGCGAATCATATGAACGTGATGAAAACTAGCTTGACGATAATTCCCATGTGTCCTCGGGAGCGCTTTCCTCTATATAAGAGTTTTTCCAGGCTTGTCCTTTGCTACAAAAAGGATTGGGCCACCTTGCTGCACTTTATTTACTATTTTTACTTGTTACGCGTTATAAGTTATCTTATCACAAAACTATCTGTTACCTATAATTTCAGTGCTTGCAGAAAATACCTTATTGAAAACCGCTTATCATTTCCTTCTGCTCCTCGTTGGGTTCGGCACTCTTACTTATCGAAAGGACTACGATAGATCCCCTATACTTGTGGGTCATCAATAGCCCTTCGGGAGGCACTCTCAAAACAGCCCTTCGGGCAAAAGGATCGAAACTACGACCTCTCTACGGGGTTGCACACATACAGTGTCATCTATCCGGCAGGGCTTCGCCGTCCAGAACTAGTTCCCACCGGAACCCAGACAGCCTTTCGGCTCTACGAAATTATTTCGCTAGGAGGGAGAGAGAAGCCAGATCCACCCACCCCTATTTATAGGCCAAGCCCAAGGGTGGCTTCTCCAAGAAGCCAAGGGGATAATACCAAAAGGCCCTCAAGGTGGCTTCTCCAAGAAGCCAAGCAAAAAGCACTTTCACTATTCATGACGACATTTTTCAGCGTCCGTTCGAACTGAAAATATTTATGTGGGCTCAGAACATTTCCAGTACCCACTAAAATAATTTCATCGCGTTCCGAAACAATTTGGTTTAGTGATTTTCATCTGCGAAAAGCAAAAAAGAATGCGTTTTCACTATTCATGAAGACAATTTTTCGCGTCCATTAAATCCAAAAATATTTCTGTGGGTCTTAGAATAATTCCAGTACCCACTAAAATGATTTTGGATTCGTTCCAAAACAATTTTAGATAAGGAAATTTCATCTGCGAAAAACAACCAAAGCGGTACCGGCAGCTCTGGAACATTTCCGGTTTTTATCCCGAAAAATTCCCAGAAGTTTCCAGAATAATTCTGGCACCCTCCAAGAATTATTAGGCGTGTCTCGAAACCAATTTGACTGAATGGTATATCCCGAAACAACTTTTCAGTTTTACGAAACTATTTCGCTATTCTCTCTCCGGAACTCTTCCATTATCTCCGAAACTTTTTCGGCAAATTTCTCTCAGACTCCTTGTCTAGTATTCAGCAGATAGATGACCCTTAAGCGTGTGACCCTATAGGTTCGGTGAAGTATAGACATGACCCGGAACCCCTTCCGATCAATGATCAACATCGGAGCCATGGACACCCATATTGACCCCTATACCCACACGAATGAATATTCGAGTGAACCTCCAGTTGCAGTGAGTTATTCCTGTTGCTTCGCGATATGTCACAGACACCCGAGGTGAGATTTATTGCATCCCCGTGGATGAACAATTTGTCCACCATGCATGTTACCTCGTTACCGGTTTTGTTCTCTTTTCTCGTTTCCGTGTTCCGGCATCCCAATGATCAAATCACAAGGTGTCTAGCTAGACGATTATGGATACCGTAACACCGAGAAGGCCCGAGAATATCTCTCCATCATCGGAGGAGCAAATCCCAATCTTGAGCTATCAAGTTACTTGACATACTTTTCCATGAACCCGTAAGCCGCCGTAATAGCCACCCATTTACGGATGACGTTTAACAAACCCCAAAGTTCATGAAGCAAGAATGAAGAAACTCGATACTCTCATGGTCTAAGGAATCATGCAAACGTTAACCATCTCTGTGTTATGTATCATTAAACTTGTGACGAATGTATCTCATAGCATAACATCAATTCGGGTCGATTCAACACAAATGTTCTTCTAACATTGTGCCCTCAAAATTGCTGGCATAGACATGCCCTTGATTGGGAAAACATAATCGTCATGCAATACTTGAGCTAGTCTAAGAGGCATGACTAGGAATACATTTTATCGTTTATTATTCCACACGTGCACATGGGTTTTCCCCAGAGCCTTTATGGATATACGGGCTCGGGAACCACAGCAGTTATAGCATGGAGCATAAGTATAATCATGAACTTGGAGATAAATAATATCATTTATTATTGCCTCTAGGGCATATCTCCTACACGGAATGGCTAAGTCTCACCCCTAGGTGACTCCATATTAAACCCATCCTTGGTCCTTTCATCGTGTTTGTTCCTAGGTTGCTCCAAAACACCTATAGACACAAGAAAAAGAAGGAAACTAATTAAAACTAAATAAAATACTAAATGTGCAATGCTCATAAGGAAAAGTGTAAATATTAGTAAAAATGCATAATGGACAACTATTTGGTTCAGTGAGACATGATATATGAAGAGAACATGCAACAAAAGAGCTCTAAAAATAGAGCCATCACGAACCTTCCCAATTCTTCTCGCTAGTTGATGCACGACACTCTCATGATGGTAAAGATACAATCTTGTGAATTTACGCGCACACATATAGTCCATCGAAGTTGGTCGTGGTCGGTTCAGTGTGTCCATCGTAGTCTTCCACAATTAGGTTGTATCCCTTGAAGAGCAAAGGACCACCACGTACCACTTTCTTCCAATCCCGAGGCTCCTGCTTCGCAATACTTCGGGGTTTGTGTAATACCCAAACGTACTCTCTTTGGTCCTTTTTACTCTGCATGTAAGATTTGTGTTAAGTCAAGCTTTGCACAAAATTGACCAAATTTATATTAAAAAATATCAACATCTACAATACCAAATATAATATGAAACTACACTCCATAATGAACCTAATGATATTGATTTAGTATGGTGAATGTCGATACTTTTTTCTATAAGTTTGGTTAAATTAAAGATACCTCTTGACTATAGACAAAACTTATATGCAAACAAAAAAGGACCAAAGGGAGTGCTTGAGGGTCTTGAACATCGTAGTAGGACTGAACGGCCGGTCTATGATCAAGCGACCGAGACGGTGTGTTTGGTAGTATGTATGGATCTAGCCTAGTTGTTCTCCTTTCATACATGCCGAGTCCATTCATTTGTTGTTGTTTGGCAGCGGTGTATGCGCTGAGACATGCTTAGCTGAAACTTTTTTTGGCAGCCTACATGTGTATAGACATGCTGAACAATTTTGAATTCTGAATATTTTTTTGAATGGTGAACACAATTGAAAAAGCATGAAAAAATTAAACATACTTTGAAATTATGAAATTTTATTGGAAATCTAAACCAAACTAGAAATCCTAAACATTTTTGAAAATTTAAATAAATTTTAAAATTCTGAGCACTTTTTGAAATTTGAACATATTTGAAATTCTAAACTTTTTTAATTTAAACAAAATTGAAAAATTATTAAATTTAAAAATTTAAAATTCTAAACATATTTTGAACATTTAAACAAATTTTGAATTTCGAAACATTTAAAAAAATTGAAATGCTAAACATTTTTTGGAAATATAAATATAATTTGAAATTCTGAACATTTGTTGAAAATTTTAAAAAAATTTGAAATTCTGAACATTTTTTAAAATTTAAACAATTTTGAAATTCTGAACATTTTCCTAAATTTAAACAAAATTTAAAATTCTAAACTTTTTGAAAATGTAATTTTTTTAAATTCTGAATAGTTTTTGAAAAATGAAACAAAATTTGAAATTATGAATACTTTTTAGAAATTTAAACATATCTAGACGTGGTCTGGTGGGTGGCGACGAGGGTCTGGTCAGCATGGCTACGTCAATGCAGGTGCATGAGATGAGCATGGCTAAGGTGTAACACCCCGGACACACCTGCCGGTGATCGTTACTCCTGGCGGGATCTAGACTGGTCACCCATCCGGGGATTACTCCAAGCTGAGCACACTTAACTTTGGAGTTCTTTCCGAATAGGCTCCCAAAAAAGAAGGAATTCCTTATTGATATGAGTAGTCTATCATCCCTAATAAGACAGGCTATCACATAAGAGCCCTTTTTTGCATCGGATGGGAATAGCCTAGGTGAGCCCATGCACCTTACCAAACAAGCAAAAGTGGATTAGATTGGGAACTTTTGCCCTCATGCACCCTACCAAACACATCCAAAATTCTTGACATCCTCTCTTCCCATCAAACCTAGCCAAACAGGCCGGCCCGGCCCGATGCACTATAAACGTGCCTGGCACGACACGGCCACCGAGGCACATTTAGTAAGCGGGCTGTGACATGCAGGCCCACGTGATGCGCCTCTAGGCCCAAACACAACCTATTTACTAAACGGGCTGGCATGTTGGGCTGCACATTTTCAGCCTGTTGGGTTGTATTTTACATGTATATAATGAACGGGTCGTGTCGTGCTGGCCCGCGTGCCCGGCCTCCAGGCCAGGCACGGCCCAAGGCATGCCGTGTGCCGGGCACGACCCGTTGAACCCGTCTCGTGCCTGGCCCATGGGCCATGGCGGGCCGTGCCGGCGTGCTCGCGGGCTGGCCTGGTTGGCCCGACCCGTTTGGCCAGCTGTAGTTCCCACCACTATGTCATCTAGCTCATCATCCTGCAACTCCAAGTGCTTTGTCAGCTCATCCAAGTTCCCCTCCACCGCTTTCTTCCCCATCGCCCGTGAAGAACTTGACGCCCCTTCCATGAGAGGAGGCGATAGCCACTCTCTGGATCAACTAGTGCGAGAAAAAAACGATGGTGATAAACTCTCACCAGAGATCGAGATTGCCGGCGGAGTAGTAAACCCTAAAACAAGGTCCGGCATCGTTTTTTTTTTGTGTGTGTGTGGAATTCAACCGATTTTTTTAGCCAATTATGTTCCAATTTTTTCCTTTTTTATAGAAAATCCATTTTTGTTGTTGAGAAAATCCAATTTTTCCCTCTTTTGAGGAATGCCCACACTTTATTAATTCAAAGCAAAATTCAAAGGGGTCATGTGGAGTTAATAGCCACGAGAGGGGTCATTTGGTTAGGAAAATCCAATTTTTTCCTAGACCAGGACCAGAGAAACGACGGCCCAAGAGTCACCGACGGCCCATCGAGGCCGAAACGCTCAACGAAACCGGCCCCAAATCGATCCACCCTTCTCTCCCCGCCGCGGCGCAACTCCTCTGGCGGCCGGCGAGCGAGCAGAGATGAACGCCGCTGCTCCCGCCTCCCCTCTCACCTTCTTACTCTTCCTCAATCCAATCTGCCGGCGGGGAATTTCGGATTCCAGCGCGAAGGGGCGCATCGGTGATCCTTCGGCGCGCGGCTGCGATAGAGCTCGTCCCTCCTCTTCCACGGCCACCAATGGCGCAGGTCCCTTTCCTCCTCGAACGCTCGCTCAGGGTGCTCCGTTCCTCAGCCGGTGAACCCCCGTCTCTTCCACGGCAGCGGCACAGGCCGCATCTTGAGCCTCCCTTCTCTTCCACGACAAGCGGCACAAGCAACATGTTTTCTAGGGTTTTGTTTTCTTTGTTTTTTTTTTTAAATTAATTAGTCTGGTAGATTTGGAGAGAAGGGAATTGCAGATTTGGAAAGGATGAACATCCAAATTAAGCAGATTTGATTTGTCTTTCTGTTCTGAACATGGCACTGAACTTCAGAAATTTACCTTTCTGTTCTGAACTGCAGATTTGTCTCATTGCCAACATATCTGCATAAGCTACATCCAAATTAAGCAGTACCAGTCCCCAAAAAAATTACTTGGCCAGTGAAAGAAGCCAGTATTCTGCGTTTCTGTTCGATTTACTACAGGTAATTGTGTCTTCTGTTGTGCAGTGCACACCATCAATTTTCGTTGTTGTATATGTTCTACTTCAAATATTTGTGCCTAGACCCTGTTAAAGTGATCTTTCCTTTTGCTGTCTCGTGTAAGTGAAGAATATGAGAGAAGGAATTGGACCCTGACTGTGTAGGCACTAGGCAGAGCTGTTTTATGCAATGTTGTTGTCACAGTAGCATATATCCGTAGGGAGAGGAAACCAAGAGAGTACATCATAAGTCATTGCCTTGCCATGGAATATTAAAAACTTGCTGACTGCCTGTTCATATTATGGTATCCACAAGAACCTGCCTATCCTGTATGTTTTAGCATGCTCCACACAAATAGATTAATTAATTTCTCTAAGTATGCTTCTCCTGCTATCAGTTCCTGAATAATTATACCACCATGTGTGTGGAGTGTCTTGTAGTGCTCCACACAAATAGATAAATTATTTTCTATGAGTATGCTTATCCTTTTATCAGCTCCTGGAGAATTATACTGATGACGCGTGCTTTATTTGCAAGATTTATATGTCTTAAGCAAGAACTTATTAGATCGAGATGATTGCATATAAGAAGATCGATCTTGCCTCTTATGCAGTCTGGTAGATTTGGAAAGAAAGGAATTGCAGATTTTATTTGGACAAAGAGAGAAAGGCCTCCATGCCCATAGTATCTTCTATGTGCAGGTGTCCTACCGACTGCAAGACCAGTTCGAGCTTGCTTCTATAAATGAATAATTGAATACGCTGCATCTCTCTGTTTTCTGTCACTCTCGTGCTCCTGATTGGTGATGGGATGATCTGGTGTCACATGCAACTTTCAGATTTAGGAACATGTCCGCACAATTATCCGATTATTATCGGTTCTGATTAATTTGACGAGTGTCATGTGCCTATTCAAATCGTGGTGCTCTGCTATGCTCTTGATGAGCTGATAGAGTGTTTTGATTGTACTCTGGTGATAATGCAGGAGGATTTGGAAGGAGAGATGGATGTTCTCTTGGATTCAAGCAATGATGGGACGATTGCTCTTTCAACATATTCTATTAGCAAGGATGGCAAGTGAAAGTGGGAGCGACTGGATCACTATTCCTATCATGCATTGTAGACATGATGCATTGAACATATGTCTGACAATTGTCCTTGGTAAGTAGTTGCTACTTGCTATTACACTTTAGTAAAATAGTATTTTTTTGGGTCCAAACAGTACCGCTCAGTGCTTAAATGTTGGTTCCTGTAATGAAATCCTACATGTGGAAGTTCTCATCTACAGTAGGGCACATGATCGGAAAGGGGTTTTTATGGCCGATCTGGGTAGGTCTACAAACTTATATAGCTATCCTTGAACATATCTTATGGTTAAATTCAAAAGAGAAGAAACTTGATTGTTTGGATGTCCATGTAAATACCAGGAAACAAAATATACAAAGTTACACATGACATCTTCACAGGGGATGCACATGTGTGAATAACTGAATACCATTGAACTGCTTCAAAAATACGATTCGTGGAAGTTTCCAGATCCCAATCATGCTACACATAAAGGGGCAATATTGTAATGTCAAAGTGATAAGTTATGTGCATGGTTAATATATTAAGGGCCTTGCTGGCCATAAGATTTAACACAAACCTTACTTTGTTATGCATAACGGATCTGCTTCACTCGAAAGTACTGGAATTGTATTTATTTATTTAGTACCCGTTGCAATGCAGTCTCTTTTGCTAGTATATCTTAAAAGTGGAAACGAAAAAAAAAACAGTGAAGTGTACGATGGCTACAACCAACTAGTGATCGTTTCTTTTTCAGAATTCAAACTGGCGATCATAACTTTCTTCTTTTTGAGAACTAACTAGCGATCAGATAGGTATACTATACCAGTGACCAGACCTCCACCGAAAACCCCAGCGATCAAACCATACAGGGCCGGCCCACCATGGGGTAGATGCGGGGCGAGATCTAGACACACCTTAGTTGGAGATGTCTTCGAGACAGGAAGGGCACGCATGCTGCTGTCTTTTGTTCACGATGGATGCTATGGTTCCTGTGATGTGCTGGGGATCATGTGAATCATCTCATAATTGAGCATTGGTCATCTGGTTGCTACTGCTCTAATCTAGTTGGTTATGTTGCTCTGCTGGGTTTAGGATGTCTAACTGGGCCATTGAGCCAGTTGCCATTGCTCTAATTGTATATGCATATAACATGATTACTAGCAATCCTTTGTATTGCAAATGTGTTCTGCACATTAGCAGACCATGTTGATGTACAGGGATTTAGTTCTTATATGAACATGAGCTGATTTTCTTATCTCTGCTAAGGAATTCTTCTTGTATGAGTTTCAGTTTATGATGTTCTGTGCACTGACCGATTGATACGCTTCTGTGAGAAGAAAGAAAATCACTCATTCCTAGCTGTGTATGCGTGTATTGACAAACAAGTTGGTTATTGTCAAGGTGTCTTTCTGCCTCCTATTTGCATAGAATGCTTATATTTATTACCTCAACTAGGTCGCTGTTGCTGTACCTTACCTCAACTAGGTCACCCCATGTTTTCTCCAATCTCAAGTCCATCATTTCTTGTTTTGTTTTTCGATTGACCTCAAGATTATTTATTGCCCTTATGCAGCAGGATTCGATTCGGTACAAGACCATCACCGAGGCAGACGTGACAAGGGGTTCATCGTGCCAGGCACCTCGGTGCTGCTTCGCTTCGGTGCGACGGCGGCAGCGGCTACAGAAACAGCTATGGTGAGCTCCTCTCCTCACCTCCAGTGGTTGCTCTGAGCTCGACTTGGCCATTGTGCCATGGCTATGTCTGGTTAGGCTGCTACAGGTACGCCCTTGCATAATGATGGTGCTACTCTTTGTTTGTTTGTTCGTTTCTCTGCCTTGCTGCCTGCCTGATAGAAACCTGCTGAATATATGTCCTTGAGCAGCAACTGATAGAATATATATAGGTCATGTTCATGTTGATTCCCATCCCACTCAAAGTCTGAAACACTTCTTCGCACTCAACAACTAGGCAGCACACCTGAATATATATATGCACATATGTATGTAGTTTCCCACTACACACATGGAGCAGTCTTGTTAGTTTCGGGATGTAGTATCACCACTTAATTTGTTCCCTGCTTGCCTCCATGAAATTCGGACTGCATATATGTGGTCTATGTACCATCCATGATATGCACTCGCATCCTCAACTCATGTTGGTACTGTTTTATTTCCAAGGATGCCTTCCTACTCCTGCTAGTTTAGTTGTCGTGTGGCCGTGTTTCCAGGATGATGAAATTCCGAATATCTGGTTGTGGCGTGCTGCTCTCTTTTGACACTAATTTTATATCACTACAATTGTTCATACAACATGGAGGGCCGGTACGGATGCCATGGATGCTGCAAGGTTGCTTGTCCTAGTATGTCTTGCTTGCCCATTTAGTATGTATATCACTTCATTCAATTAAGAAAGGCATTTCCGACAGCGTTATGGTAAGAAGTCGTCTCAAGAAGAGTGGCGCTAGAATAACCATAGAGGTCAATAGAAGGAAGCGGGCGAGCACAGAAGCTATAGGTTGAGTTGGAGGCGGTGCGTTACCAACAGAATTAGTCATGGTATTCGAGGGAGATGGCGCATTAGAAGAATCCACAACACGTTGACGACCAATGCGGTAAGAAGAGGATGAGGGGGAATCAAAGGGAAGCCTCAAGGGACGAGAGAGGTTTGAGGCAGTCTCAGGTAATGAACAAGGTGAGGAAGCCACGGGTGACGATGGCATGGGATCTCAACACTAGTACAGGAAGACACGGTGGGAGGGGTGGTGTGATAGGTATATCTGGAGAAGTGAGGAAATAAATATCGTCAATGGGAGGATGGACGTGGATAGAAAGGATGAGACTCATCAACTCACGAGCTGCCTCAAGAAAGTGATCATGCTTCGCTCATCAACACCAGTTTGAGCATGAGCACCAGGAGAGTCGAGCTTTTCGTATTAAGCACTGGGAGCAGAGAAATCCTAGGGTTGCTTTGTCCTCAGTCTTAGTAATTAGTGTACCCCTTGTATTTGCTTCTCCTGATGGTTGGTCAATTGAGCAAGTGTGCCTTGCTCAGCAAGGAATCCGCACATCATATGAGAGAAATACTCATGAGTAGAATCTTCACCGAAGACACTGATAGGAGTGGAAAACTGGGTATGAACCATGGCGATAAACTTCTTACAGATAGATAAGATCCCATTACAAGAAGATATAAAATATATCCATGTATGTCGAGAGTAATCATCTATAAAGATAATATAGTAGCGATGGCCTCCTATCGAGGCAAAGGAAGCTAGAACCCGAACATTAGAGTGAACAAGATCGAAAGGATGTTGATACACCGTCTCGCTATGAGGATGAAGTAACTGAACCTGTTTACCAAGCTGACAAACTTGACAGTTTAAAGACACAACACCCAAGACAGATCCAAGAAAACCACGTCAAACTAAAGATGAGGGACGAGAGCCATACAAGTGACCATCGGTGTTGCAACATAGAGACGGTAGTCGAGGAAACAGAGGCGAAGAGCCGAAGAGACTAGCGGCGGTGTCAGCATGGCAGGTGAAGTCAGACAAGCTCCCGGAGGTCCTGGGAGTCACTACGCCGAGGGCCAACACAAAGTAGGGAACCCGTGTGGCGATCCTAATCTAACCACCTAAAATGAGCAAACGAAGGAACATGACAAGACAAAGTGCTAATAGTGCCTCGACTATCGAATGGGATGGAAATATCATCAGCAGTAAGAACATGAACATGAGAATCTATAGGTTTGAATGGAGGACAAACCGGAATAATCATGAGTCATATGAAAAGACGCTCCGGTATGAAGGATCCATAGAAAGATGTGCTTCTAGCCTAGAAATGAGTTAAGTGCTCAACCTCGTGGTAGCGAACTTATATGATACTTTTTGGACATTTCTAATAATAGCATTTTGGCCTGTGGAATAGTGTCTTATAGAATACCACGAGGGAAAACTGGGACGAGCAACTCAGCAGGGTTCCTATTCTCAAGTTAAAGTGAAGAAAAGACAGAGGATGGCAAGGGGGTGCTGCTCCTGACAGTGTTTTCATTGCTTCCACGTACCTCTCTTGCATTTTCCATTTCTTGCCGACCCGACTTGGCATCCTTCCCCTGTTTGTGGGTTGTGTGTCACGGACTTGATTCCGCATTCCACGTTCCCTTGCTGGGCGTCCCTGGCCTTGGCGACAGGTAGCGTCGTGCTCCTGGGTGCTTTGCGTCCTCGCGTAAGACGGAGACGGTGCCAACTGCCGTGCTCCGCCAGTGGTGGTGCCTGAGCTTGTGGCTATTGGGACAACCTTCATGGGAGCACGGGATGTAGGAACAAGGCAGCACACAAAGCAACTTGCAGCCAGGTAAAGGATTCCTTGCCGGACTGGCGTGTAGTGGAGAGTACACGGGAGGTGTGGTTAAAGGGTGAAAACGCTGTTGGGAGTGTACTGCCGATGTCGTCAGTCTTTGGACCCAGAGCTGAGCGAAGAGGGGATGGCGATAAGGAAGCGGGGAAGATGGGAAGAGGGAGCTGGAAGGAGAAAGACATCATCCGCCATGACGGTGAACGGTTGTGGGCATGGTACCTATTGTGTTGTGTGGGTGTGTTTGGTTGTTATTGGCAAGGCACTCTCCTATGTGTGTTGTCGTCATGTAGTCCGGGATCCTTTGTGTGGCTCATTGGTGGTGAAAGCCCTGTACTTACTATGGTTGGCGTCGATAACGATGGCGATCTTGCCCGTTGTTTCCTTCTTGAAGGCCTCGTTGTGGTGCTACGTCCCTCGCCGTCGTGATTGTCCAGTTGGCAAGGTTGATTTGTAGTCAGGCTTTATGGATGTTAGAGCGGCGACTTTAGACGGTGGTTGTATGTCGAGGCAGCGACATTGGTTACAGGTTAATGGGTAGGTCAGTGGATCTACATTGCATGGGTGGCGTCTATATGCTACGAGGGTAGCGAGTTCATCGGCACGGCCAAAGTGATCTGTGGGTTTGGTCTTGGTGGCGTCTATATGCTACGAGGGTAGCGAGTTCATCGGCACGGCCAAAGTGATCTGTGGGTTTGGTCTTGGTGGCGTCTATATGCTACGAGGGTAGCGAGTTCATAGCATAAAGAAGGAACACGACAAGACAAAGTGCTAAGAGTGCCTTGACTATCGAATGGGAGGGAAGTACCATCAGCAGTAAGAACATGAACATGAGAATCTAGAGGGATGAATGGAGGACAAACTAGAAGAATCACGAGTTATATGAAAATACGCTCCAGTATCAAGGATCCATGGAAATATACCCAACTGTGTAAAAAGTGGTCTAACACACTGAAGTCTCGTAATCTCCAGCATCGTGAGGGATTCAACTGAAGAGGTCAACGAAGAAGCATCAGGCGACGAGGAATCAGAAGCAGTAATTAGGTATCGAAGTTGTGCAATCTCTTGCGCGGTGAAGGACACTACTGAAATGGTTGACGTAGATTCACCAGAAGAGTGGCCGCCTCCACCACCTGTGTGAGCCGCTAGAGGTGTAGTTCGACAAATACCGGTTGTAGAAGTCGATGGAGGAGACGGCACCGCAAGCACAAAAGCACCAAGCGCGATGAGAAGGTGCATTTGTGAGACGTAGCTGGTGGAGTGATGTGCAACAACGCTATCGACGTAAGCCTTGAGGGGACGCTGTGTAGAGTGACCATCACCGTCTGCAGAGGTCACGAGAGGTGTCACTATGGAGCCACCACCACTGCCTGCAAAAGCCATGGGGGTAGCAACGTCATAGGTGAGGAACACGAAGCACCGACAGACCGATAGACGACGCATGTGTGAGATGGGGTAAGCATAGGAACACCCTAAGAAATCATCGAACAACAAGAGACTGTCCAAATTGTGCCTGTTTTTTCTTCTACCGTTTTCTTTTACAGAACAATCTTAGAGAGCTTAGAGCATCAAAGAGCAGCGTATAGGGCGCGCATAGTAGGGGCATGGTCCCCAAAGAAGCCAATTGGCGGGATGGGTTGCCGAGTCTAAGGTTCGGGTGCGAAATGCTGCATGTAGCAAAAGAGGGAGTTGGGACTGTGACCTGCAGCAACGGACGTGTCAAAGATCGCGCCTCTTGGAGCAGTGGGACGCCGGCCTCCCGGAGATGGTAGTGAGGCACTGACCTTCTGTACATGGCGACGAGGCGCGGCCTCCTGAAGATATTGAAGAGGCACCTTGCGATTGCGAGCGTGGCGGAAGTGGCCAGAAGGGCGAGAGAGATGGAGGCGGAGGCACCGAGCTCTGAAGTGCATGACGGGCGCGGCGGCCTGTGGGAATTCACCGAGGCGGTAGAGGCCTAGATGAAGGAGAGACGAGGAGATGCCGACCTCTTGGAGATGGTGGCAAGGCGCGGCTTCCTGGAGCGGTTGGCACCAACCTCCTTGGGATGGAGGTGAGGCGTCAGCCTCCTAGAGATGGCGATGAGGCGTGACCTCTTGAAGATGTTGGGGAGGTAGCCTGTTGCGAGCGTGATGGAGGGAGAGGTACTGAGCTCATAAGGGCACGACAGGAGTGGCGACTTGTGGGAATTCTCCGGGACGGGATAGGCCTGGATGACAAAGGAGAGACAACCCCGACTTGGAGGCAGTGAAGCGATGACAAGAAAAATTGATCGAGGTGTACTAGCCTGAGAAAAAATGATCTGGAACTTAGATCGAGATCGATAGAGAGGAGCACGAGTTGTGTGTGTGAGGAAGAAAACCTAGCTCTAATACCATGTTAGGAATATGCAACTTGTATTCCAAGGTGGCCATAGGCTAAACACGTACATATGTGATGAAGAAAGCCCCTTGTATAATGTGAAAATACAAAGGGCACATGACTATAATATACTATTACTCATAACATGTTGAACACCCGGGCATTGTGTACCTTCCATATGTCTAAAATGCGAGCAACATTGTTGACTCGAGTCCACAGTGCGTCGAAGGCGGAATGGCCGCCTGACAGCCAATCGACCAGTTGGAAAGGGAAACGTCGCCCCCTTGGGGCAGTGCTGATGTTGAAGAGGTGATCACCAATTTCTAGATTGTCGTCAAGGAGAGCTGGTGAATAGGTGTTGAGCTCTCTTAGGGGCACTGAAGCAGAGGGTGCAGGCGATGTGGATGTCTATACCGTGGCGGTGACGATGTCAGTAGACCATAAACAATACTCCAGATATGTGCCAACCGCGTGTGGCTGCAATTGCAATCCAAAGCCAAGCATCATTGAGTCATTGTGGTGAAGAAGAGGACGAGGGGAAATCACCGGAGAAGCCTAAGCTTACGAGCGAGGTGAGGTAGCCTCAGGTAACGAATGAGGTGGGGAAGCTACAGGTGATGACGGACTAGTGTCTACAAGATTAGTACTAGAAGACACAGTGGGATGGGTGGAGGAGGACAATACATGGGTGATGGGTGTATCGGGAGATATTGGGAAAGAAATTTAACTCATAAAGTATGAGAGGGTCATTAGGCAGCCTTGTTCTCCCATGAAATTATTCATTGAAAGCGACCCGCGGCTATTGTAGCTAGAGAAAAAATCGGGACGAATCGATCCCCACCTGGACACAATGGGATGGGTGGAGGAGGACAATACATGGGTGATGGGTGTATCGGGAAAAATGAGGAAAGAAATTTAACTCATAAAGTATGAGAGGGTCATTAGGCAGCCTTGTTGCTCCCGTGAAATTATTCATTGAAAGCGACCCGCGGCTATTGTAGCTAGAGAAAAAATTGGGACGAATCGATCCCCACCTGGACATGAGCCCAGGGGCCGACTCCACTCCTCATTGCCCTGGACCATGACCTAACCCGGGTTTCCCCTAGGACCCTCCTTCCATCTTGCCCCCGCCGCTTCCTCTCTTCTCCCTTGCACCGCCCATCTCTGGCGCCTCTCCCATGCCCTTGCCCTCATTGTCGTGAGCTCTGCCGTTCGCTGCCCCGAGCTCTGCCCTTTTCTTCATGCGGGGCTGCCGGTGTAGCTCCTCCTCCCACGCGGCCTCCACCGACATTATTTCTTCCTGAGCTCGACCTTGTCCATGGCTGCAAGCCACCACGGACTCCTTCCGCTTCTTCCAGACGGCCAACACGTTTGTGCGCGATTAGCTCGCATTTTCATGGCCTCCAACTGCACAGGTGAGTCCCAAACCGTCTCTCTTTCTCTCCCTGCTCCCTGCATTTTGTGGAATCAGGAGCGGAAGAAGCAGCGAGCGAGTTGGTGGCAGCTCCGGGTGGCTTCGTGTGACTGCTGCGCTGATTGTGGCTTTGTCAGCCGGCGGCAGGGTTGCGGCCTGTATCGTGCAGCTAAGGTGTTGAGCGACAGCTAGGGTTTTCGGTGGCGGGCAGCAATAGAAGTTCATCTGACCTTCGTTCCTGCAGCATGGTTCAAATCAATTAAAGGTAAAACTCACCTTCATAACATTTCTTTTGTTTTGTACTAAAACTACTACTTTGTGGAAGCAGCACAGCCTTCTATAGATGAATTATTTATTTTCTTCTATGAGATTGGTCTAATAAATTACTCCGCTGCAGACCTGAGATTCAGTTGTAGAAGCTGCAGACAACCAGCACCGGCGAGGCACAGAAGAAGTTTCCACGGTCAGGTCTACATTGAGGCAAGGCCATGTCAAGGACACCACGGCCATCGAAAACGACTGCCAATAAGGTGCAAATAGGATACTTTTGCTTACTGGATACATTATCTTCCAAGTTATTTCAGAGATCTAATAATGCGGTTCCAAGCACTAAGAACCCAAAAAGGCTGCTTTAAACTTTAATATATAATATATATTCAGGGTTTGTCTACTTGCTTCAAAATTGGACTGAGACTTTTGCTTGCTGATAAAATCCTTCAATTCGTATAAGTTTCCCTTCATTACATGCTTATTGTTCCTTCACAAAAGAATGTTTTACATTTCCAAAGGTTACTAAGTTAATAGGATGGTGGTAACCGTTGGTAAAATTATTGACTCGTTCCCTCTTTTCATCTTCTCAGTATTTCTGCTACTGTTGACCTTCCTTATTCACATGTTTCTTTAGTTTGTACCTTTGAACACGTGCAGGTTCCATCCAACCTGTATGGGAATGATCATTGAGCAGGCCAAAAAGTTACATAATTTCCTGTGCTCGGATTGTGCTAAAGAAAACGACACAAAGAGACCTTCAAATTCATATACCAGAGTTCACCAAGTTCTGATTCTAAAGCCAGTGATTTAAGTCCCTTTTCTTGACTGTACAGTTTATCAATATTCTGCTTGCGGATAGCTATATGCCTTTATCTTATCTTTTTAAATTTAGTTTCAAGAATTTCATTTCCAAAGCTGGTGGTTCATGCCTTTGTTTTTTCAGTATTCCTCGGAAAATGTTTGGTGTTTGACTAAGCAAGTACTCATGTGTAGTTAAAATTTCCTGTCATGAGGTGGTGTTCATTACTAGGTTCAAAGTATGCTCAGATTATCTTCCAAATCATGATGATGATGGCTTTTTCTATCAGCCTGCCCTTAGGTACACTGGAGATGCAGTTCAATCACCAGTTCAAACTTCTGTTGAGTAAGCTCATTGTTAAGTTTAGACATATAATTATGTGTCTTGAATTCTTTTTATTTTATATTTTTATATGAAATAAATCATCTGTAGCATACTTGGTTTCCCATATTGTTTTTAATTATAGATTTAGGCTGCGTTCGGTTTGTAGGATTTTCGCAGGAATCTAGAAGGAATACTGTTCATGGAGGTTTATTTTCCTTTGTGGTGTTCGGAATGCAGGGATCACCTACAGTAATTTAAAGTAAACCGGCCCTTCCGATGCTGATTCCAGAGGAAATGAAACATCTGCCTGGAGCTCATTTTTTCGCGGAAGACCGAGGCAAGGTGCCTTATGCCTTGGCAGTTAGCATAGAGACCTAGTTAAAATAAGCTGATGTGTCGATGCATGTAGGACTACATATTATTGAGATATTAGTTCTTCTTGCTGTGGTGGTTCCGTGCAGTTTGCCATCACAACTACTAGCACAAGAGGCGTTTCTACTCCTATGTGGTTGGACGAGACTTGCCTGCTCCCTTCCCATGCTCCCATCCGTGCTCCCGCATACGTGGCTTGATTTGATTGGAAGAAAATAAGGCCCGGCCCCACCCCCTGAAAATCAGGGGGGAGGTGATTAGATTAGAAAAGAAAAAGGGAAAAGAACAGCCGTAGGATGAAGTGGGAGCACGGATGGGAGCATGGAGAGGGAGCAGGCAAGCCGGATCCCTATGTGGTTTGCTTGATTTGTGTATGACTGAGCATCTTTCCTAATTTAGCTCATTATAGTTTCACTGAAGACTGACAGACATCTTCGAGACCAACAGGACAAAAAAGAATGAAAATCATCATCCATTAAGGTGTTTTATTCAAATTCCACAATCGGCGATCACACACAGAACAGAGAGTTCGTACTTTTCTTTTTGGTCCATGATGACGTGTGTGTCCGTAATGAAACAGAGGACTGGAATTGATAATAAACTGGTTTAGCAGTAATTATCTTATTATTCAGTTTCCGTTTGCCTGATCTTCCTTTTGCTACACTCATTTTCTGAAAGTTTTTCTTGTCAAGTGTCTGTCAAAGTGGTTGTCACTGTATACATATAGGCTATATTTTGAGCAACCTGGCAGGCAAGAATGTTATAGTGTGCTGCACTGTCTCTCTGTATATGTTCTCTGCCAGGATTTTGTGGCACGATGCATACATGCTATTTGACATGTGATTCTCCTGTCCTTAGAAGCATGTGGTTTGTCCTGATTTTCAGTATGCTCTTTGTTCTCCACAGATTTCTACTTAAACAAACTTGATTAACTCGAGAAAATAAATTATCCTCGGAAATCTCCTGATCGACAGAGCACTTCATGCTATGTAGGATATCTGGTATATACTTCAATTGCACGTGTGATTATATTTATCAATGTTAGAAATATTTTTTGTTTTTCAAAGGGAGATTTCCGGATGCAGACTAAATTGTTTGTCAGAGATTATACTTAGATAGACTTGATAAATTGAGCAAAATAAGTTACCATTGCAAATTTCCTGTCGACATGCTATTTGCCAATGTTCGCTGCGCTTCTCAGTAGTAGTTAGTGAGTAGCAAGGTAGGAGTTGCTTAGATGTGCGAAAATATTCAATCCATCTATATCTATATCTATATATCTCTACCTTATCTATATCTAACTATATATATACCTCTATATCTATATCTATACCTAATAATAACTAGCAAAAAGGTCCGTGCGTTGCAATGGGAGTAAAAAAATCATAATCTTCAATAGTGATGACCACATTTTGTTCACATCTCATTGCATGATTTTAAAATTTTGTTCACAAATGCAAGAAAATGTTTCTTTTTTTAATTTATTCACAAATTGGAGCAATGTTCACATTTTCGAAAAAATATCGTGGTTGTCAAAAAACTTTGTAATTCAAAGAATTATTCTGAATTTCAATAACATTCCGATCCACCCGGTAGTTAATTTTTTAAAATTCACGCGGGTATATAGTCACAAAGACTCAGAAGCATTACTTTGTAATTCATGTTTGCTAGTACATAATAATAAAAAGGCTATTGCTTCTAGCGGTACGTCACGAAAATTGCCCCAAAGTTGCAAAATATCACCCACCAATGCTACCTATAATTGATAAAAAAACATTTTATATAGGGGAATCCTTCGCCTCGGCCGGCTCATGCAATAGCGACCTCCTATACCACGCTCTGTGCACTGGGAGAAGACACAGCGCGTCCGTTTGCGCCAGCCCATGCCTGATAGGCCTGTTTTGCAATTTTCGTTTTTATTATTTTTCTGTTTCTATTATGTTTTCTTTTTTTTTCTACTTTAAATAATTTGGGACTTAAAAAAGTTCATAAAATTGATAAAAATGAGAATTTTGAAATAAAACATTTAATAAAATGTTTGTGGGTTCAAAAAATGTTTGCGATTTTGTAAAAAAATGTGCGCTTAGTCAAAAAATGTTCCAAATTTGGAAACAAATGTTTGGGAATCAAAAAATGTTCATGTTTTTTTAAATGTTCTTGTATTAACAAATGTTAATGAAATTGAACAAACATTCGCCAATTCAGAAATTGTCCATGATTGGAAAAATATCCAAAAAATCCAAAATTGTTAGTGACTTACAAAATAGTTTATTCATTAATATAATGTTCGCTGATTAAAAAAATGATCAGACATTTCAAAATTGTTAGTATTATTTTGGAAGCATACTTATAATTTGTAGCGCACGGTCCGCTTTTTTACGTACCGGCGGTGATTCCGATTGCAAATAAACACCCAGTAAGACTGTATAAAGATGAAAGAAGATAACCACACATGCACACCTGTGAAAAACCTTGCAGGGGAAAAACAATGAATTTCCCATCGTGTGTGTGTGTGAGAGTGTGTGTGTGTGTGTGTGTGTGTGTGTGTGTGTGAGAGAGAGAGAGAGAGAGAGAGAGAGAGAGAGAGAGAGAGAAAGACGCCTTAGAATAGGGTAAGAAGGAGGATAAGCGGCAACACAAATACGATGGGTCGCTAAAATAAGGGACATGGATGTATTATGATCTTGAGTAATGGTTATTGTGTTAAGAGCGTGTGTTATTTTTTCGTTCGATGCAACACACAGACTCTTTTGTTGGTAATAACAAATTAAGGAGTGCTTCTTGCGGTTCGTCACACGATTTTTTAGAAACAAAACCCTGCATTTTCTATGAATTAACCTACAATACACATTTAAGTCAGAACCGAATCGTTATTTTACATTTTTTACGGACCCCAATACCTTTTAGGTTATTGACCCACGGATCATATTGAAGTCAAACAAATGCTTTCCAAAATATCCATATTTTTTAAACTGTAACTCCGATTTTAACATGTTATATATGAATTTTGGTTTGAAAAATGTGTAGAATTTGAATATGATGTTATTTTACCTGTTACATATTTTTAAAATATTATTTTGGAAGCATACTTGTAATCTATAGGGCACAGTCCGTTTTTTTACGTACCGGCAGTGACCCGAATTGCAAATAAACACCCACTAAGACCATATAGAGACGAAAGAAAACATCGATAACCACACATGCACACCTCTGAAAAACCTCACAGGGGAAAAACAACGAATTTCTCATCAGAGAGAGAGAGAGAGAGAGAAGGGGAGAGAGAGGGAGAGAGAGACGCCTTAAGATTAATCACATTCAAACATGTTTTGGTTTGTGTGAACACTAAGGCCATTGCCAGCAAGGGTGAGAAAGAGGATAAGCGGCAACACAAATGTGATGCCTCGCTAAAATAAAGGACATGGAACTATTGTGGTCTTGAGTAATGGTTATAGGGTTAAGAGCGTGTGTTATTTTTTGTTCTGATGCAATGCACGGACGCTTTTGCTAGTAATATATCATATCAATAGATAGAGATGCATCAATTCTTTTTTGTTATTGATTTTTTTTGCGGGTGTTTTTGTTATTGATTTTCATATCTGTCATGTGGAGTGTCCATCTATTAGTTATGTAGGTCGTGAGTGCGGTTGTAAATTATGCACTTCTCCTGGTGGTTACGAGCCTTGATCTCTACAAGAAAGATGCAGTGAGGAGCCATCATGTCTACAAAAACATGTGCAATTAGATTGCTTGCTTCCCGACAGGGATTGAGGTAGCTTGCATCCCGTCAGAGATTGAGGTTCCTAGGAGGTTACCCTCGGGAGAGTTAGGTTACCATCACATGTTTGTTCAAATGTGTCACACCTGCATCACCAGGAGATGATGCGGTAGACGCGTGATGGTGGGACCCCTCTGCCAGTTGGCATGGACCCACCTGTAAGGCAAGGTGGACAAGTGGAGCGCAGCTATTTAGCCAGCTGTAGGCCAGTAGACAGGGCATGCGATGCGTGTGATGTATCTCTGAACCTCTCCCATTTAATCTGTACCTCCTCCCTTGGAAAGAAACCTCTTCCCCAAGTCTCGATCTCATCCCCTTCCCCTCTCCGATCCAATCGTGCGATAATGAGTTCGTGACAGTTGGTAATCAGAGCTCAGGTTTTGCCCACCCAAATTTTTTCTTCGTTGCCACTCATCCCTCTCGATCGAGCCGTAACATCCACCGCTGCGGGTGCGGCCTCGCTCCGGCGAGATCCGCTCGAAATCCCCAGCGGGGTTGGCCTGATTTGGAGCGTGTGCGACGGCGCCGCCCAGCAAACCCTCGGCTCAAACTCGCCATATCATCACCGCCATGACAGAGTCCACGGGAGAGCTCAAGACGATGCTGCAGGCGCTCCTGAAGCGCTTCGACGAGACCACGCTTGCGGGCGACAAGCAGCGCGAGGCCCATATCGTGTTCAACACGCAAGTCTTCGCGGATCTGGCGCACATCCGCAAGCAGCTGGACCTCACCCCAACCAATGCTACCGAGCTTCAGGGCTTCCTCGGCCTCACCGGCTACTATCGCAAGTTCATCGCGCACTACGGCATCATCGCCAAGCCGCTCACAAGCTTGCTGACCAAGAAGGGCTTCGAGTGGACGGAGAAAGCGCAGGTGGCGTTCGATCTCCTCAAGCGCGCAATGGTGACCACGCCCGTGCTCGCGCTCCCAGATTTCGCGCGCCCGTTCGCGATCGAGACGGACGCGTGCGACACAGGCGTCGGCGCGGTGCTAGCGCAGGAAGGGCACCCGGTGGCGTTTCTCAGCAAGGCCTTGGGCGTGCGCAATCAGAGGCTGTAGGCATATGAGAAGGAGTTCATCGCCGTCATGATGGCCGTCGAGAAGTGGTGCGCGTACTTACAACGGGCCCGTTCACCATCATCACGGATCACAAAAGCCTCTGCAACCTGCAAGATCAGCAGCTCACCACCGACCTGCAATTGCAAGGCCATGGCCAAGCTGGTGGGACTCCAATTCAAGTTCCTCTACCGTCGCGGCAGCGAAAATGGGCCGCGGATGCTCTCTCTCGCGTGGGTGTGTCTCTGAACCTGGACGCGCTCTACATTTGCCAACCAGCATGGGTTCAAGAGGTGGCAAACTCCTATGCCACGGACGCTGATGCGCAGGATCGCCTGCACTACTAGGAAAATGCTTATAGGTAGACATTTAGCAGTAGCGTTGGTTAAAGACCCCACGCTATTGCTATTTAGCAGTAGCGCTGGACAACACCAGCGCTGCAAGCGCACGTTAGCAGTAGCGCGGGATTTCCAGGCCAGCGCTGCTCTTGATGGGCCACGCTCTCGGCCCCATGTTGCAGCTTTAGCTATAGCGCTGGGCCTCCTTCCCTGCGCTGCCGCTAAGCCCACCTATGCTTCCTCCCGCGCTGGCCCGCGCGCCCCTCCCCTCTCACTCACTCACACTCACACGCTCACACTCACAGATCGAATCCCTCAATCCCCTGATCCGGCCGCCGCCCCCGCGTCCTACTCCGGCCGCCCTCCCCCGCGCGGCCCCTCTTCCCCCGTCGGCCGACCTTCCCCGCGCCGGCCCTCCTCCCCTGCCGGCCGCCCCCTCGCACCGGCCATCCTCCACCGCCGGTCGCCACCCCGCGCCGGCCCTCCTCCACCGAGGTACTCCTCCCTCCTTCCTCCTCCTCCCTCCCTCCCTAGTTGTAGTTATTAGAGAGTAGTTATTTTGAATCCTATATAGTTGAAAAAATGTAGGTTCTTAGAATAATCTTGGTTATGATCAAACCCTAGCTAGGACAGATTAGGTAGTATGAACCCTAGTTAATTCGTATGAACCCTAGGTTTTTAAATTTAGCTAGGTTTTAAAGTTAGGACAGAAATTTAGCTAGGTTTTTAATTAGGTGTAGTTAATAGAATTTAGGTGTTTTAGGTGTATTTAACAGAATTTCAGGTGTTTTAGTTGTTTTAGGTGTAGTTAACAAAATTTTAGGTGTTTTAGTTGTTTTAGGTGTAGTTAACAGAATTCTAGGTATTTTTTTAGTTAAAGCAATTGTTGTTATTTTTTTAGTTAAAGCAATTTTTCCTGTTATATGCAAATTTGCAGTGGACATGTCATATTTTGAACATGTCACATTTTGGACATGTCATATTTTTCCGAGTGGCCTATGTTTTGCCAGAAATGTCGGTTCGTTTACGTTCTGGCAAATTTCAGGCTCTCGATATGTCCTGCTTTTAGCAAAGGTCATGCCGAATTTTGCTAAGTGTTTATTAATTTTGTTTTCATAATTAAGCATTTTGTTCTCGACGTCGACGATGTCTATCCCGCATCCTCGTCGTCGACTCGGCGGAGGACTCCTGCTTGAGCCGAGGGGCCATGTCCGGGACTGGGCTCCGCCGGGCTGGTACTGGGTTGTGCTACCTCCTGGTGAGCGCACCTTAGTGAGGAGCCAGCCCGTCGTCGACCCGGAGCATCTTTGGTGGCGGTCACGTGGGCCTGCATCGGTGCAGAGGCTTGAGTCCCCCGCGCAGGTGGTACAACACCGTGTCACGGAGGAGGACGCGCACGTCCAGCGCTACATGGTTGCGTTGGCGGACGGCAGGTTCTCCAATACCTGGCAGATTCTTTGGGGATCTCACCGGAGCTATGATCCTGTGATGGTTCCTTCTCTTTGGGTGTCCACCGCGGCCCACTGAACCTAGAGGAGCTATTATTCGAGATGTATTAGTGATATTATATGATGATCTTTGCTACAAACTACTATATATGTATTCGATGATGGATTATTAATTACCTATTAGTTATTTGCTTATTGAATGCAAAAGATGAGCGCGGTCTGTGCTACAAACTACTATATATGTATTCGATGATGGAGTATATGATGATCTTTGCTACAAACTAGGTCCGATGATGATCTTTGCTACAAACTACTACAAACTACAAATTTTAGGTGTTTTAGTTATTATATGATGATCTTTGCTACAAACTACTATATATGTATTCGATGATGGATTATTAATTACCTATTAGGAAATGTCTGACGACGAAAGGGAATTCGCTATGTGCGAGTACTGCGAAGATGAGCGCGGTCTGTGCGA
This sequence comes from Triticum aestivum, assembly GCF_018294505.1. Lineage (NCBI taxonomy): Eukaryota > Viridiplantae > Streptophyta > Magnoliopsida > Poales > Poaceae > Triticum > Triticum aestivum. Next base: position 23,191,335 of record NC_057811.1, on the reverse strand, counting down.
CAGGCCTCATCTGGTAGAAGGTCGGCGCTTCAGCATCAAGCTCCAAGAGACCTTCGATGTTGAAACGGCACGCAACGACGACAAGTGTTTTTTGTTATTTTTTGCACGACTTGTCTTCTTCTTCAACGTGTAATTTCCGTCTTTTATAATTCGACTAGCTTATCCCATGCCTTGCAAGATGCTATGTCTTGTAGAAGATGGGTTTTGAAGATCATGAAAGCATGGAGACAAAGATAATTCAACTACGGACCCATCATGGTTATGATTTTGCTGTAAATCTATACAATTCTAGGTCCTTGTTGACACGCTTCCAGTTCTACCGCTATGTGAGTTTCTCAAACATATTTATTAAGTAATTTATATTGTTTATTTCAAAATAGTTGACAGCTTATTTCCATTGACATCTTATTTTCATTCTTCAAAAAATGTACAGAAGATGGTAGACAGAACCTACTACTACAATGATGAAGCACAATTAACTTATAAGGAGAAAGATGGTCTTATCGCATCTTGAGAATTACAATAGCTATTATCAAACTCCTCCACATTATGGTCAATACGTGCCACTAGTGCACGTGTTGAACTACGGCAACATCAATGGAGATAGCATGATAAGATTTTCTACTATTACGACATCCGTGCATCTTTTGCATAAATTCTTCTAAAACTAAACTACATTACTAACTACAAAGTTATTACTATGTTTTTGAACAGAAAATCCTGATGGATTGTGTGCCTCATCTGATGTTGCCGAGAGGTCGCGTTGATGTTATGAGTTTACGACCACCACGGCCAGGTCAGCCGCAGTACACATCACTCCTGTCCATACCGGATTTCTAAAAGTGAGGAAGCCATGATAATAAATGATTTCAAAAAATGTTTCGACCATCGTAGAGAGCTACTTGGAAGCAACATTGTGCGTAGGCCAAGACTTGGAGACAGGATGATCTCCGTTCTTTATTATGGAGAGTCCATTTTCCTTAATGGAGAGTCAATGCCTATCTTGTTTTATGATATTTTGCCTAAGAGAGGGTAGAGTAGGTCCTATGAGAGGAGTAGGTCGTAGCTAGAATGTGTTATTATGTGCTACAATGTGTTAGAGTTGATGATGATGAGGAGGAGTTGTGATTATGACTAGTGACCAACTTGTTATATGATGTCTCATTGACGAACATTGTTGGTGGTGATGACAAGTGGTAATGAATATGCTATTTAAACAGACTAGTTCATGATGAGTTGTTATTGTATAAAAGATATATCTGTTAAACATGTACAGCGCCAAAATGCGAAAAAACATAAATTTTAGCAGTGGCGCGGGCCAAAATATTAGCAGCACGCTCATTTACCAGTAGTGCTTTCCAGTGCCGCGCTACTAGTATCTGAACTTACCAGTAGCGCTGCCCTAAACAAGCGCTACTGCTACAAAATAGCTGTAGCACCGTAGCAGTAGCGCTGGCGCCTGCGCTACTGGTAGCTCAAAAACCAGCGCTACTGGTAAGGTTTTCCCTAGTAGTGTCTGGCGCGTCTCGCGATCCACAGCCCCGATGACGACGGGTACAAGCTCTACAAGGGGCTCATCCGCAAGCAGGAGCGCTTGTGGATCGGCAAGAACACGGCCTTGCGCACCAAGATCATCAGCGCTCTGCATGACAGCGCGGTTGGTGGTCACTCCGGCGCTACGGCCACCTACCAGCGCATCAAGAAACTTTTCATGTGGGACGGATTGAAGACCGACGTCACCGACTACGTGCGGCAGTGCCCAGTGTGTCAGCATGCCAAACACGAGCAATCCAAGCCGGCGGGCACGCTCGCACCCTTGCCCGTGCCGACCGCTCCCTGACGCGACCTCACCATGGATTTCATGGAAGGTTTGCTGCCGTCGGAGGGCTTCGACTCTATCATGGTTGTCGTGGACAGGCTCACCAAATCAGCGCACTTCATTCCGCTTCGTCATCCCTTCAAAGCCCCTCAGGTGGCCAAGGTCTTTTGGGATCAGGTCGTCAAGCTGCACGGCATTCCGAGCTCCATCGTCTCCGACCGCGATCGCGTCTTCACCAGCGCTCTCTGGCGCGAGCTCTTCGCCAGTGCGGGCACCAAGCTGCTCTTCTCCACGGCGTACTACCCCCAGACGGATGGCCAGAGCGAACGCGTCAACCAGTGCATGGAAATGTACTTGCGTTGCGCCATGCACGACGCGCCCCGGCAATGGCGTCGATGGCTACCAACCGCAGAATTCTGGTACAACTCGTCGTTCCATTCCTCGATCAAATGCTCCCCCTTCAAAGCTCTGTACGGCGGCGAGCCCAACCTGGGCGCCATGGCACTCTGGGGCGACAAGACGGTGCCCATGATCGACGGCGAGCCTTGGGACTGGGGCGTGCACACGGCACGGCTGCGCGACCACATTCTCCGTGCCCAGCACAGATTCAAGAAGCAGGCGGATCAGCACCGCACGGAGCGCTCCTTCGAGGTGGGCGACACTGTTCTCCTAAAGCTCCAACCCTACGCACAGTCGTCGGTGGCAAACAGGTCCTGTGCTAAGCTGGCGTACAAGTACTTCGGGCCCTTCTCGGTGCTCGACAGGATCGGCAAGATGGCGTACAAGCTGGAGTTGCCGGCGGACAGCAGGATACACCCAGTCTTCCACGTATCCCAGCTCAAGCCACTCACCCCCAACTATACTCCGGTCTTCTCCGAGCTGCCACGACCCCCAGACCTCGCCAGCCACGACGACGAACCGGTGGAGATCCTGGAGTGGCGCATGGTCAAGCGCGGCAACAACACTCTGGTGCAGATCAAGGTGTGTGGTGCAACGACGAGACGGCGACGACGTGGGAAGACTACGACACCCTTCACCGCCGTTTTCCGCAAGCACCGGCGTGGGATGCACCATTCGCCGGCGACGCGGAGCAGCACGCTGAACCTGAAGACGGCGCCCGTTCTGAAGGAGTGGGGAATGTCACACCTACATCACCAGGAGATGATGCGGTGGACGCGTGATGGTGGGACCCCTCTGCCAGTTGGCATGGACCCACCTGTAAGGCAAGGCGGACAAGTGGAGGGCAGCTATTTAGCCAGCTGTAGGCCAGTAGGCAGGGCATGCGATGTGTGTGATGTATCTCTGAACCTCTCCCACCTAATCTGTACCTCCTCCCTTGGAAAGAAACCTCTTCCCAAGTCTCGATCTCATCCCCTTCCCCTCTCCGATCCAATCCTGCGATGATGAGTTCGTGACAAAATGTCAGATTATTTTACTTATAAATTGTTTGCTTCCTTGAAAGATACAAATTTCTGTTACCGTTGTTGTACAAGATCAACTCTATTTCTATTGCTGACATCTTTTTTTGTGAGCTACCTTTGTTTGGGATCAAACTACTCAGAAATGTTTTGTACCCTTTAGAGCATTTATTTGCTAACTCCTTTGGGTTGTTGCACGTGATAAAGTTGTGCTTTTGTTAGATGCGTTTTTTATGCTTTTAGAATGATAGAATGATGACTTTTGGGCGCCATTTGGTGTAACAGTATATTTTCTTTTCTTTTTTGCAAATACTGTGTGTTGCCTCTTTATTCTACCCAGCCTGCTCAAGTTATTTTTCGCTGTACAAAAAGCCGGTGTTTCAGTTCTACATTTGTTGGTAAAACAACATTGTCAATTCTATTAAAGACATACTTAGGAAATATAATGCCTTTGAGACTGAGCTTTTGTCTGGTTATATAAGTACGTAACACTCATTTTATTTGCCGTTCCAAGTATGTGTTACCAAAGAGAGCAAAGGGGATTTGGTTTCAGGTGCAGCATTTTTCTGCTAATAGCCAGCCCGAATAACAGCCCGCCTGGTTAATTCTTGTACTAATAAGATCGGTCTTTAGTTGTTCTACTTTGGTTCCTAAAATCAACATGGTCACTTTAGTGTGCAAACACCTTGCTGCATTATAACTTTGCTTTAATTGATAAATAATGGCTCTCTGTTATTAGCTAGTGCATCCTTAAGAACATGCTCTTGAGTGTCAGCCTCTGTCAGGTTATTTGTTTTCCTGCTTGTGCTTTATCTAGGGTTTGTTATTCTCTTAGGGGAAAATGTGTGCTTTATTTAGGGTTATTACGACTATATTTAGGTTTTTTAGGCTAGATTGTTTTAAGTTTTTTAGGCTATATTTAGGGTTTTCGAATCAATACCAATACAAAGTTTGTATGAGATCATTTCAATATTGATACTTTGTACTATTTGGACATATGTATGTGTATGGACATGTTGATCTTGAGCTACTGTGTATTTGGTGCGAAAGATGGCCACATATGTCTCTTTCTATTGAAGGGAAACTCCGAGTGGCCTATGTTTTGCTGGAATGTTGATTCATTTTCATTCCGGCAGCAAAGGTCATGCCGAAATTTTCCATAAATTTTGGCATGACTTGTGCTAGAAAGTAAGACATATCGAGTGCTCGTGATTTGCCGGAACGGAATTAAACGACACTCCAGCAAAACATATGCCATTTTTATGTCATTTCTCCATATATATAATGTGTTGACTTTCAGTCTGTTGGGACTCCTAGTGTGACTTTCAGAGAGGAAGAATCCCGACTATTGTCGTGAGGGGTCGCTTCTTGTTCTTTCACAGGTGCTAGACATTTTGGTGTAATGCACTTTCGAAAGAAAGGAGGAGCGACCATCACCGACAATCAAAATATCTATGAGGGAGTGTCCATGATATACCGTCGAAATATCAGAGAGGAAGAATCCCTGCTATTGTCGTGGTGGTCGTTTCCTCTCCTTCTCGTGATATACCTTGGTAATGCACGAGAGAAGTGTTGGGGAACGCAGTAATTTCAAAAAAAATCCTACGATCACGCAAAATCTATCTAGGTGATGCATAGCAACGAGCGGGGAGAGTGTGTCCACGTACCTCGTAGACCGAAAGCGGAAGCGTTATATCAACGCGGTTGATGTAGTCGTACGTCTTCACGATCCGACTGATCCTACCACCGAACGTACGGCACCTCCGTGTTCAGCACACGTTCAGCTCGATGACGTCCCTCGTACTCTTGATCCAGTTGAGGCCGAGGGAGAGTTCCATCAACACGACGGCGTGGCGACGGTGATGATGAAGTTACCGGCGCAGGGCTTCGCCTAAGCACTACGACGATATGACCGAGGTGTGTAACTGTGGAGGGGGCACCGCACACGGCTAAAAGATCAACTTGTGTTCTTGGGGTGCCCCCTGGCCACGTATATAAAGGAGGGGAGGGAAGAGGTAGCCGGCCCAAGGGGGGCGCGCCAGGTGTGGGGAATCCTACTAGGACTCCCTAGTCCAAGTAGGATTCCCCTCCTCTTTCCTATTCGAAGTAGGAGAGAAGGAAAGGGAGGGAGAGGGAGAAGGAAAGGGGGGCCGCGCCCCCACCCCTTGTCCAATTCGGTTTGGGCAGGGGGGAGGCGCGTGCCACCTCTTGGCCCTTCTCCCCTCTCTCCACTAAAGTCCAATAGGGCCCATTACTTCTCCCGGCGAATTCCGGTAACTCCCCGGTACTCCGAAAAATACCCGAATCACTCAGAACCTTTCCGATGTTCGAATATAGCCTTCCAATATATCAGTCTTTACGTCTCGACCATTTCGAGACTCCTCGTCATGTCCGTGGTCTCATCCGGGACTCCCAACAACCTTCGGTACATCAAATCACATAACTCATAATACAAATCGTCATCGAACGTTAAGCGTGCGGACCCTACGGGTTCGAGAACTATGTAGACATGACCGAGACACATCTCCGGTCAATAACCAATAGCGGAACCTGGATGCTCATATTGGCTCCTACATATTCTACGAAGATCTTTATCGGTCAAACCGCATAACAACATACGTTGTTTCCTTTGTCATCGGTATGTTACTTGCCCGAGATTCGATCGTCGGTATCACCATACCTAGTTCAATCTCGTTACCGGCAAGTCTCTTTACTCGTTCCATAATGCATCATCCCGCAACTAACTCATTAATCACATTGCTTGCAAGGCTTATAGTGATGTGCATTACCGAGAGGGCCCAGAGATACCTCTCCGACAATCGGAGTGACAAATTCTAATCTTGATCTATGCCAACTCAACAAACACCATCGGAGACACCTGTAGATCATCTTTATAATCACCCAGTTACGTTGTGACGTTTGATAGCATACTAAGTGTTCCTCCGGTATTCGGGAGTTGCATAATCTCATAGTCATAGGAACATGTATAAGTCATGAAGAAAGCAATAGCAATAAACTAAACGATCATAGTGCTAAGCTAACGGATGGGTCTTGTCCATCACATCATTCTCCTAATGATGTGATCCCGTTCATCAAATGACAACACATGTCTATGGTTAGGAAACTTAACCATCTTTGATTAACGAGCTAGTCAAGTAGAGGCATACTAGGGACACTTTGTTTTGTCTATGTATTCACACATGTATCAAGTTTCTGGTTAATACAATTCTAGCATGAATAATAAACATTTATCATGATATAAGGAAATATAAAATAACAACTTTATTATTGCCTCTAGGGCATATTTCCTTCAGTCTCCCACTTGCAGTAGAGTCAATAATCTAGTTCACATCGCCATGTGATTTAACATCAATAGTTCACATCACCATGTGATTAACACCCATAGTTCACATCGCTATGTGACCAACACCCAAAGGGTTTACTAGAGTGAGTAATCTAGTTCACATCGCCATGTGATTAACACCCAAAGAGTACTAAGGTGTGATCATGTTTTGCTTGTGAGAGAAGTTTAGTCAACGGGTCTGCCACATTCAGATCCGTATGTATTTTGCAAATTTCTATGTCCACAATGCTCTGCACGGAGCTACTCTAGCTAATTGCTCCCACTTTCAATATGTATCCGGATTGTGACTTAGATTCGTCCTGATCGGTGTCAAAGCTTGCATCGACGTAACTCTTTACGACGAACTCTTTATCACCTCCATAACCGAGAAATATTTCCTTAGTCCTCTAAGGATAATTTTGACCGCTGTCCAGTGATCTACTCCTAGATCACTATTGTACTCCCTTGCCAAACTCAGGGCAGGGTATACAATAGGTCTGGTACACAGCATGACATACTTTATACAACCTATGGCAGAGGCATAGGGAATGACTTTCATTCTCTCTCTATCTTCTGCCGTGGTCGGGCTTTGAGTCTTACTCAACTTCACACCTTGCAACACAGGCAAGAACTCCTTCTTTGACTATTCCATTTTGAACTTACTTCAAAAACTTGTCAAGGTATGTACTCATTGAAAAAACTTATCAAGCGTCTTGATCTATCTCTATAGATCTTGATGCTCAACATGTAAGCAGCTTCACCGAGGTCTTTCTTTGAAAAACTCCTTTCAAAGACTCCTTTATGCTTTCCAGAAAATTCTACATCATTTCCGATCAACAATATGTCATTTACATATACTTATCAGGAAGGCTGTAGTGCTCCCACTCACTTTCTTGTAAATACAGGCTTCACCGCAAGTATGTATAAAACTATATGCTTTGATCACACTATCAGAGCGTACATTCGAACTCCGAGATGCTTGCACTAGTCCATAAATGGGTCACTGGTGCTTACGCACTTTGTTAGCATCTTTCAGATTGACAAAACCTTCTGGTTGCATCATATACAACTCTTATTTAAGAAATCCATTAAGGAATGCAATTTTGACATCCATTTGCCAAATTTCATAAAATGCGGCAATTGCTAACATGATTCAGACAGACTTTAAGCATAGATACGAGTGAGAAACTCTCATCGTAGTCAACACCTTGAACTTGTCGAAAACCTTTTGCAACAATTCTAGCTTTGTAGATAGTAACACTACTATCAGCGTCCGTCTTCCTCTTGAAGATCCATTTATTCTCTATGGCTCGCCGATCATCGGGCAAGTCCACCAAAGTTCATACTTTGTTCTCATACATGGATCCCATCTCAGATTTCATGGCCTCAAGCCATTTCACACAATCTGGGCTCATCATCGCCCCTCGTAGTTTGTAGGTTCGTCATGGTCTTAGTAACATGACTTCTAGAACAGGATTACCATACCACTCTGGTGCGGAACGTGCTCTGTTTGACCTGCGAGGTTCATTAGTAACTTGATCCGAAGTTTCATGATCATTATCATTAGCTTCCTCACTAGTTGGTGTAGGCATCACGGGAACGGTTTTCTGTGATGAGCTACTTTCCAATTTGAGAGAAGGTACAATTACCTCATCAAGTTCTACTTTCCTCCCACTCACTTCTTTCAAGAGAGACTCCTTCTCTGGAAAGGATCCATTCTCAGCAACAAAGATCTTGCCTTCGGATCTATGATAGAAGGTGTACCCAACAGTTTCTATTGGGTATCCTATGAAGACGCACTTTGGTCATCCTATTTGGTCACTTTGCCGTCCGCCAGGAGACGACAAAGATTCAAACCTCTTTGCCGTCCGCTGGCAGACGGCAAAGTGACCAAATAGGCAGCCAGTGTTCCCAGTTTCTACAGGTAGCTGACACGTGTCCTCTTTGCCGTCTGCTAGCAAACGACAAAGCTATATATCCCCTGTTTTTATTTGAATCCATTTAATTTGACAGGATTTCACACACAGATATACATGCATACATATCCAACATATCCAACAACATATAACAACATGTCCAACAACATATTTCATCAAATCCAACATATATATATATCCAAAAACATAGTTCAACAAAGTCCAACATATCCATATATACATACATAACCAGAAACAAGTTTCCAACAACATATCCATATAGACATACATATATCCAAACAAGTTTTCATAAACAACAAGGAAGCACCAGAAGAATAGTACACTCCATGAATCCAAGCTTCCTCATGTAAAGCAAATCTGCAAATTGGGAAAGATGAAAGTTAGAAGAAGAAGAAGAAGACTAGCTAGAAGAAAAGGAAGAGGAGGAAAAGAAGAAGAAGAATTTATCTTCTCTTTCTTTCTCTCCTCTCCTATTATTTATCTTCTTCTTTTCTAACTAATGTAGGCAAAAATGCCATTTTTGGGCTAGGTAAAAATGCTAAGTGTGTAGGTCAATTTAGAGCTAAGCTAGGTAAATAGGTCATTCTGGAGCTAACATAAGTTAAATGGATCATATTGGAGCTAACCTAGCTAAACTTGGTCATTTTTGAGCTAACATAGCTGATTATGCCATTTTTGACCTAACTAAGCTTATTGTGTCATTTTAGAGGACAACAAGCTAAGTATATGACATTTATGAGGTTAGCAAGGTTATTATGCCATTTATGAATAAAAACAAGTAAGAGGAGGAAAATAAGAAGAAGAAGAAGAAGGTCTAAGCAGCAGACCTTCTTCTTCTTCTTCTTCTTCTTCTTCTTCTTTTCTTCCTATTCCTTCTTTCCTTCCTCTTCCTTGATTTTCTTCATCTTATTATGTCATTTGTGGACTAAATAGGCTAAATTATGTCAAAAATGGACTAAACAGGCTAAATAAGAAGAAAAATACCGTTATCATTGAGGTGTAGGAATGGTCGGGGCTGCGCTAGTGGCAGACGAAGGTGAAGGGCTGGTCGGGGTTCCTATTGGAAATATGCCCTAGAGGCAATAATAAATGGTTATTATTATATTTCTTTGTTCATGATAATTGTCTATTGTTCATGCTATAATTGTGTTATCCGGAAATCGTAATACATGTGTGAATACATAGACCACAACGTGTCCCTAGTAAGCCTCTAGTTGACTAGCTCGTTGATCAACAGACAGTCATGGTTTCCTAACTATGGACATTGGATGTCGTTGATAACGGGATCACATCATTAGGAGAATGATGTGATGGACAAGACCCAATCCTAAGTATAGCATAAAAGATCGTGTAGTTTCGTTTGCTAGAGCTTTTCCAATGTCAAGTATCTTTTCCTTAGACCATGAGATCGTGCAACTCCCGGATACCATAGGAGTACTTTGGGTGTGCCAAACGTCACAACGTAACTGGGTGACTATAAAGGTATACTACGGGTTTCTCCGAAAGTGTATGTTGGGTTGGCACGGATCGAGACTGGGATTTGTCACTCCGTATGACGGAGAGGTATCTCTGAGCCCACTCGGTAATGCATCATCATAATGAGCTCAATGTGACTAAGGCGTTAGTCACGGGATCAAGCATTGCGGTACGAGTAAATAGACTTGCCGGTAACGAGATTGAACAAGGTATTGGGATACCGACGATCGAATCTCGGGCAAGTAACATACCGATTGACAAAGGGAATTGTATACGGGATTGATTGAATCCTCGACATCGTGGTTCATCCGATGAGATCATCATGGAACATGTGGGAGCCAACATGGGTATCCAGATCCCGCTGTTGGTTATTGACCGGAGAGGCGTCTCCGTCATGTCTGCATGTCTCCCGAACCCGTAGGGTCTATACACTTAAGGTTCGGTGACGCTAGGGTTGTAGAGATATGAGTATGCGGAAACCCGAAAGTTGTTCGGAGTCCCGGATGAGATCCCGGACGTCACGAGGAGTTCTGGAATGGTCCGGAGGTGAAGAATTATATATAGGAAGTCCAGTTTCGGCCACCGGGAAAGTTTCGGGGGTTATCGGTATTGTACCGGGACCACCGGAAGGGTCCCGGGGGTCCACCGGGTGGGGCCACCTGTCCCGGAGGGCCCCATGGGCTGAAGTGGGAAGGCAACCAGCCCTTAGTGGGCTGGGGCGCCCCCATGGGCCTCCCCCTGCGCCTAGGGTTGGAAACCCTAGGGTGGGGGGGGGGCGCCCCACTTGACTTGGGGGGTAAGTTACCCCCCTTGGCCGCCGCCCCCCCATCAGATGGATCTCGGCCGGCGCCCCCCTCCCAGGGGGGCCTATATAAAGGGGGGGAGGGAGGGCAGCAACATTACAGCCTTGGGCGCCTCCCTCCTCCCCTGCTACACCTCTCTCTCTCGCAGACGCTCGACGAAGCCCTGCCGAGATCCCGCTACATCCACCACCACGCCGTCGTGCTGCTGGATCTCCATCAACCTCTCCTTCCCCTTGCTGGATCAAGAAGGAGGAGACGTCGCTGCACCGTACGTGTGTTGAACGCGGAGGTGCCGTCCGTTCGGCACTCGGTCATCGGTGATTTGAATCACGGCGAGTACGACTCCGTCATCGATGTTCATTGGAACGCTTCCGCTCGCGATCTACAAGGGTATGTAGATGCACTCCTCTCCCCTCGTTTCTAGTATACTCCATAGATGGATCTTGGTGAGCGTAGGAAAATTTTAAAAATTATGCTACGATTCCCAACAGTGGCATCATGAGCCAGGCCTATGCGTAGTTACTATGCACGAGTAGAACACAAAGCAGTTGTGGGCGTTGATGTTGCCAATTCTTCTTGCCGCTACTAGTCGTATCTTGTTTCGGCGGTATTGTAGGATGAAGCGGCCCGGACCAACCTTACACGTACGCTTACGTGAGACAGGTTCCACCGACTGACATGCACTAGTTGCATAAGGTGGCTAGCGGGTGTCTGTCTCTCCTACTTTAGTTGGAACGGATTCGATGAAAAGGGTCCTTATGAAGGGTAAATAGAAATTGGCAAATCACGTTGTGGTCATACGTAGGTAAGAAACGTTCTTGCTAGAAACCTACAAGCCACGTAAAAACTTGCAACTACAATTAGAGGACGTCTAACTTGTTTTTGTAGCATGTGTTATGTGATGTGATATGGCCAGAAGATGTGATGAATGATATATGTGATGTATGAGATTGATCATATTCTTGTAATAGGAATCACGACTTGCATGTCGATGAGTATGACAACCGGCAGGAGCCATAGGAGTTGTCTTTATTATTTTGTATGACCTGCGTGTCATTGAATAACGCCATGTAAATTACTTTACTTTGTTGCTAAACGCGTTAGCCATAGAAGTAGAAGTAATCGTTGGCGTGACGACTTCATGAAGACACAATGATGGAGATCATGATGATGGAGATCATGGTGTCATGCCGGTGACGAAGATGATCATGGTGCCCCGAAGATGGAGATCAAAGGAGCATAATGATATTGGCCATATCATGTCACTATTTGATTGCATGTGATGTTTATCATGTTTTGCATCTTATTTGCTTAGAACGACGGTAGTAAGTAAGATGATCCCTTATAATAATTTCAAGAAAGTGTTCACCCTAACTGTGCACCGTTGCGAAGGTTCGTTGTTTCGAAGCACCACGTGATGATCGGGTGTAATAGATTCTAACGTTCGCATACAATGGGTGTTGACGAGCCTAGCATCTACAGACATGGCCTCGGAACACACGCAATACAGTTAGGTTGACTTGACGATCCTAGCATGTACAGACATGGCCTCGGAACATGGAGGACCGAAAGGTCGAGCATGAGTCGTATAGAAGATACGATCAACATGGAGATGTTCACCGATCTTGACTAGTCCGTCTCACGTGATGATTGGACACGGCCTAGTTAACTCGGATCATGTTTCACTTAGATGACTAAAGGGATGTCTATCTGAGTGGGAGTTCATTGAGTAATTTGATTAGATGAACTTAATTATCATGAACTTAGTCTAAAATCTATACACTATGTCTTGTAGATCAAATGGCCCACGTTGTCCTCAATTTCAACGCGTTCCTAGAGAAAACCAAGCTGAAAGATGATGGCAGCAACTATACGGACTGGGTCCGGAACCTGAGGATCATCCTCATAGCAGCCAAGAAAGATTATGTCTTAGAAGCACCGCTAGGTGAAGCACCAATCCCAGAAAACCAAGACGTTATGAACGCTTGGCAATCATGTGCTGATGATTACTCCCTCGTTCAATGCGGTATGCTTTACAGCTTAGAACCGGGTCTCCAAAAGCGTTTTGAGAAACATGGAGCATATGAGCTGTTCGAGGAGCTGAAAATGGTTTTCCAAGCTCATGCCCGGGTCGAGAGATATGAAGTCTCCGACAAGTTCTTCAGCTGTAAAATGGAGGAGAATAGTTCTGTTAGTGAGCACATACTCAGAATGTCTGGGTTACACAACCGCTTATCCCGGCTGGGATTTAATCTCCCGGATGACACGGTCATTGACAGAATCCTCCAGTCGCTTCCACCAAGCTACAAGAGCTTTGTGATGAACTTCAATATGCAAGGGATGGAAAAGACCATTCCTAAGGTATATTCAATGCTGAAATCAGCGGAGGTGGAGATCAGAAAAGAATATCAAGTGTTGATGGTGAATAAAACCACTAAGTTCAAGAAGGGCAAGGGTAAGAAGAACTTCAAGAAGGACGGCAAGGGAGTTGCCGCGCCCGGTAAGCCAGTTACTGGGAAGAAGTCAAAGAATGGACCCAAGCCTGAAACTGAGTGCTTTTATTGCAAGGGAAGTGGTCACTGGAAGCGGAACTGCCCCAAATACTTAGCGGACAAGAAGGCCGGCAACGTCAAAGGTATATGTGATATACATGTAATTGATGTGTACCTTACCAGTACTCGTAGTAGCTCCTGGGTATTTGATACCGGTGCGGTTGCTCATATTTGTAACTCAAAACAGGAACTATGGAATAAACGGAGACTGGCGAAGGACGAGGTGACGATGCGCGTCGGGAATGGTTCCAAGGTCGATGTGATCGCCGTCGGCACGCTACCTCTCCATCTACCTACGGGATTAGTTTTAAACCTCAATAATTGTTATTTAGTGCCAGCTTTGAGCATGAACATTGTATCTGGATCTCGTTTAATTCGAGATGGCTACTCATTTAAATCCGAGAATAATGGTTGTTCTATTTATATGAGAGATATGTTTTATGGTCATGCCCCGCTGGTTAATGGTTTATTCTTGATGAATCTCGAACGTGATGTTACACATACTCATAGTGTGAATACCAAAAGATGTAAAGTTGATAACGATAGTCCCACATACTTGTGGCACTGCCGCCTTGGTCACATTGGTGTCAAACGCATGAAGAAGCTCCATGCAGATGGACTTTTGGAGTCTCTTGATTACGAATCATTTGACACGTGCGAACCATGCCTCATGGGTAAGATGACCAAGACTCCGTTCTCCGGAACAATGGAGCGAGCAACCAACTTATTGGAAATCATACATACCGATGTGTGCGGTCCAATGAGTGTTGAGGCTCGCGGAGGATATCGTTATGTTCTCACTCTCACTGATGACTTAAGTAGATATGGGTATGTCTACCTAATGAAACACAAGTCTGAAACCTTTGAAAAGTTCAAGGAATTTCAGAGTGAGGTTGAGAATCAACGTGACAGGAAAATAAAATTCTTACGATCAGATCGTGGTGGAGAATATTTAAGTCACGAGTTTGGTACACACTTAAGGAAATGTGGAATAGTTTCACAACTCACGCCGCCTGGAACACCTCAGCGAAACGGTGTGTCCGAACGTCGTAATCGCACTCTATTAGATATGGTGCGATCTATGATGTCTCTTACCGATTTACCGCTCTCATTTTGGGGCTATGCTTTAGAGACTGCCGCATTCACTTTAAATAGGGTTCCGTCGAAATCCGTTGAGACGACACCGTATGAATTATGGTTTGGGAAGAAACCTAAGCTGTCGTTTCTAAAAGTTTGGGGATGCGATGCTTATGTCAAGAAACTTCAACCTGAAAAGCTCGAACCCAAGTCGGAAAAATGCGTCTTCATAGGATACCCTAAGGAAACTATTGGGTATACCTTCTACCTCAGATCTGAAGGCAAGATCTTCGTTGCCAAGAACGGGTCCTTTCTGGAGAAGGAGTTTCTCTCGAAAGAATTGAGTGGGAGGAAAGTGGAACTTGATGAGGTGATAGTCACCCCTTCCGCACCGGAAAGTAGCGCAGCGTGGGAAAATGTTCCTGTGGTGCCTACACCGACTGGGGAGGAAGTTAATGATGATGATCATGAAGCTTCGGATCAAGTTACTACTGAACCTCATAGGTCCACAAGGACACGTTCTGCACCAGAGTGGTACGGCAACCCTGCCCTGGAAATCATGTTGTTAGACAACAGTGAACCTTCGAACTATGAAGAAGCGATGGCGGGCCCGTATTTCGACAAATGGCTGGAAGCCATGAAATCCGAGATAGGATCCATGTATGAAAACGAAGTATGGACTTTGACTGACTTGCCCGATGATCGGCGAGCCATAGAAAACAAATGGATCTTTAAGAAGAAGACAGACACGGATGGTAATGTGACCATCTATAAGGCTCGACTTGTCGCTAAGGGTTATCGACAAGTTCAAGGGGTTGACTACGATGAGACTTTCTCACCCATAGCGAAGCTGAAGTCCGTCTGAATCATGTTAGCAATTGCCGCATACTATGATTATGAGACATGGCAGATGGACGTCAAAACGGCATTCCTTAACGGCTTCCTTAAGGAAGAGTTGTATATGATGTAGCCGGAAGGTTTTGTCGATCCTAAGAATGCTAACAAAGTATGCAAGCTCCAGCGCTCAATCTATGGGCTGGTGCAAGCATCTCGGAGTTGGAACATTCGCTTTGATGAGATGATCAAAGCGTTTGGGTTTACACAGACTTATGGAGAAGCCTGTGTTTACAAGAAAGTGAGTGGGAGCTCTGTAGCATTTCTCATATTATATGTGGATGACATACTATTGATGGGAAATGATATAGAATTCTTGGAAAGTATAAAGGCCTATTTGAATAAGTGTTTTTCGATGAAGGACCTTGGAGAAGCTGCTTATATATTAGGCATCAAGATCTATAGAGATAGATCGAGACGCCTCATTGGTCTTTCACAGAGTACATACCTTGACAAGATATTGAAGAAGTTCAATATGGATCAGTCCAAGAAGGGGTTCTTGCCTGTATTGCAAGGTGTGCAGTTGAGCACGGCTCAATGCCCGACCACGGCAGAAGATATAGAAAAGATGAGTGTCATCCCCTATGCCTCGGCCATAGGGTCTATTATGTATGCCATGCTGTGTACCAGACCTGATGTAAACCTTGCCGTAAGTTTGGTAGGAAGGTACCAAAGTAATCCCGGCATGGAACACTGGACAGCGGTCAAGAATATCCTAAAGTACCTGAAGAGGACTAAGGATATGTTTCTCGTTTATGGAGGTGACGAAGAGCTCGTCGTAAAGGGTTACGTCGACGCTAGCTTCGACACAGATCTGGATGACTCGAAGTCACAAACCGGATACGTGTATATTTTGAATGGAGGAGCAGTAAGCTGGTGCAGTTGCAAGCAAAGCGTCGTGGCGGGATCTACATGTGAAGCGGAGTACATGGCAGCCTCGGAGGCTGCACAGGAAGCAGTCTGGATGAAGGAGTTCATTACCGACCTAGGGGTGATTCCCAATGCGTCGGGCCCGATGACTTTCTTCTGTGACAACACTGGAGCTATTGCCCTTGCGAAGGAGGCCAGATTTCACAGGAAGACCAGGCATATCAAGCGTCGCTTCAACTCCATTCGTGAAAGTGTTCAAAATGGAGACATAGATATTTGTAAAGTACATACGGACCTGAATGTAGCAGATCCGTTGACTAAACCTCTTCCTAGAGCAAAACATGATCAACACCAGGACGCAATGGGTGTTCGATTCATCACAATGTAAATAGATTATTGACTCTAGTGCAAGTGGGAGACTGTTGGAAATATGCCCTAGAGGCAATAATAAATGGTTATTATTATATTTCTTTGTTCATGATAATTGTCTATTGTTCATGCTATAATTGTGTTATCCGGAAATCGTAATACATGTGTGAATACATAGACCACAACGTGTCCCTAGTAAGCCTCTAGTTGACTAGATCGTTGATCAACAGATAGTCATGGTTTCCTGACTATGGACATTGGATGTCGTTGATAACGGGATCACATCATTAGGAGAATGATGTGATGGACAAGACCCAATCCTAAGCATAGCATAAAAGATCGTGTAGTTTCGTTTGCTAGAGCTTTTCCAATGTCAAGTATCTTTTCCTTAGACCATGAGATCATGCAACTCCTGGATACCGTAGGAGTACTTTGGGTGTGCCAAACGTCACAACGTAACTGGGTGACTATAAAGGTATACTACGGGTATCTCCGAAAGTGTCTGTTGGGTTGGCACGGATCGAGACTGGGATTTGTCACTCCGTATGACGGAGAGGTATCTCTGGGCCCACTCGGTAATGCATCATCATAATGAGCTCAATGTGACTAAGGCGTTAGTCACGGGATCATGCATTGCGGTGCGAGTAAAGAGACATGCCGGTAACGAGATTGAACAAGGTATTGGGATACCGACGATCGAATCTCGGGCAAGTAACATACCGATTGACAAAGGGAATTGTATACGGGATTGATTGAATCCTCGACATCGTGGTTCATCCGATGAGATCATCGTGGAACATGTGGGAGCCAACATGGGTATCCAGATCCCGCTGTTGGTTATTGACCGGAGAGGCGTCTCGGTCATGTCTGCATGTCTCCCGAACCCGTAGGGTCTACACACTTAAGGTTCGGTGACGCTAGGGTTGTAGAGATATGAGTATGCGGAAACGCGAAAGTTGTTCGGAGTCCCGGATGAGATCCCGGACGTCACGAGGAGTTCCGGAATGGTCCGGAGGTGAAGAATTATATATAGGAAGTCCAGTTTCGGCCATCGGGAAAGTTTTGGGGGTTATCGGTATTGTACCGGGACCACCAGAAGGGCCCCGGGGGTCCACCGGGTGGGACCACCTGTCCCGGAGGGCCCCATGGGCTGAAGTGGGAAGGGAACCAGCCCTTAGTGGGCTGGGGCGCCCCCCATGGGCCTCCCCCTGCGCCTAGGGTTGGAAACCCTAGGGTGGGGGGGGGGGGGGCGCCCCACTTGACTTGGGGGGTAAGTTACCCCCCTTGGCCGCCGCCCCCCCATCAGATGGATCTTGGCCGGCGCCCCCCTCCCAGGGGGCCTATATAAAGGGGGGGGGGAGGGAGGGCAGCAACATTACAGCCTTGGGCGCCTCCCTCCTCCCCTGCTACACCTCTCTCTCTCGCAGACGCTCGGCGAAGCCCTGCCGAGATCCCGCTACATCCACCACCACGCCGTCGTGCTGCTGGATCTCCATCAACCTCTCCTTCCCCTTGCTGGATCAAGAAGGAGGAGACGTCGCTGCACCGTACGTGTGTTGAACGCGGAGGTGCCGTCCGTTCGGCACTCGGTCATCGGTGATTTGAATCACGGCGAGTACGACTCCGTCATCCACGTTCATTGGAACGCTTCCGCTCGCGATCTACAAGGGTATGTAGATGCACTCCTCTCCCCTCATTGCTAGTATACTCCATAGATGGATCTTGGTGAGCGTAGGAAAATTTTAAAATTATGCTACGATTCCCAACAGTTCCGCCATTGGCAGACGCAGAAGGATTGGTCAATGCTTGTCGGGAGCGATGCTGCACCAAAGATCATTTCCAATAAT
Organism: Triticum aestivum; assembly: GCF_018294505.1. NCBI lineage: Eukaryota > Viridiplantae > Streptophyta > Magnoliopsida > Poales > Poaceae > Triticum > Triticum aestivum. The sequence continues at coordinate 23,172,930 of NC_057811.1, read as the reverse complement.
GTCTCGTTAGCATGATGCAAACTGAAGTGTGAATACTAGTAACTAACGACCAGTCAAACCAAACTCACCGTGGTCGCCGAAGCAATCTAGGGCATCGGCGGAGGGGGCTGACCGTTTTTCTCGCACATGGTCTGCACATTTGGTTCTTACGAGTCAGTCATATTAGTCAGTAATGCGAACATTACATGCATGATTGGGCTAATATGCACGAGAAACGTACCACGATGAGCTCGTATAGGGCCCGGTTAGACGCCTCGTTCCGGTTCCTCTCCTCCTCCAACAGCTTAGCTGTCCTCTCCTCCAACTCCCTCTCCCTCTCCGCCGCCTCCCTTTTTGCCTCCTCCAAAAGCGCCTGGGTGTTCAATCTCTCTTTCTCAACCAATGCCTGCAACACACCACTCCTCGTTAGCATTGTAATTATCGACGGACGCACACATAATGTAATGGAGGAAAGGTGAGAGAGTCCGTATAACTAACCGCCATGGCGAGCTCCGCGGGCCGTGCACGAGGCGTTATCTCAGGATCAGAGCTACTCTGGCGCTTCTTGATCCGTGAGAGAGTCTGATACGTCAATTTTGCATTATGCTTTTATATCGATATTTATTGCATTATGGGCTGTTATTACATATTATGTCACAATACTTATGCCTATCTATCTATCTATCTATTATATAATTAAGACAGAAGTAAAACGAGCCATCACGTTTATCCACATATGCTAATATTATTTGCACCGTTTGATCAAAATAATGATGGCTAAGATTTAAAGTTATTACGTAACATGGTAAACATATACATGCGGTCGCACTGAACCGTCACGTGTATATATATACATATATAAGGCAACTACATCTGGAATCATAAACGAAAGCGTGCGGCAGTTAAAACTAACAAATAAAAAAATTACATGCAAGTATATCTATCACGTGCCTACATAGAAGAAGTACACAACTATACGTTTGCATGTAATCCAAACAAAAACTACCGAGGGACACGCACAGTTTCAATCGGACACGGCGACAGGCCAACCCACCCAGCGGCCGGTACTCAACTGATTAAAAAATTATACTACTATAAACAGGAGCCACCCTATAAAAAAAACAAAGACCAGCCTGTACTAGAATATGTTAATGTTAGGAAATAAAAAAACAAGCCACCACTTCCGTTCATAGTACAAAATTATCTAATCCATTGATTCTCAAAATTTGTGGTCCAGATTAAAAGAATGTGTATGTTCCCGCCTATAACATGGACACGATCAATCAATTCTGCCTAACTTAACTATTTTGCCTCCCTAAAAAGATTATAATATCCCGCTGAGAGCAGCAAATCGCTTCCCCGCAAATAGGAAAAAGAAATAAAAGTACAGTAAATCGTTTGGGGGCCAATCTAAGCCCAACACCAATCGTGAATACATGTTGCTGATGTGCTCCGACAAACAACTCTAAAAAATATATTCCAACTAAAATTAAATAGCTGAACCATTCAATTGCCTGCGAAACAGCCAAATCAGTCAATAAAAAAGAGTCTTGACACATTAAAAAAGATGTTGGACCGTGTTTATTAACAATCAAAAATATAAAATTATTTCTTGCAAAAAAAACTATAAAACTATAACTAATATAATTATAAAAAACTATATCTATTATAATGTCTTGATATCACGTGCATGCCCATTGGTAGAAGTCGAGCATGTAATTCTAGAAGACATTATACGGTACATGTATTTATGAGTCAATGCAAATAATTATTTATTATGACACAAATGAAATATTTGTCAATTTGTGGGAGATCAAAATAATATTTGTCAACTCCAACTCTAAATCTTTTCTAGAATGTACGTTTTTGTAGAACGCCAAATATTCTCTAGAGCTATTTTGCATGTTGCGGGTGGATGGCACGCCTGGTCACAAGGACCATGGAGGCATGGCATAGATGCATCAACATATCCTAGCCGGCAGGGATAACTGAGATTCACATGTGGTGACTAAATTTAACAAGAAATGGTGATAAGTACGCGGGCTTCGCAAAGCAATTATTAACAACAAATAACACCGGGTCCTTTCGGGGCAAAATCATAAATACAAAACATAATTTCCAATAATCCATCCAAGTGCAATTTTTTTTATATATGAATTCAAAATAAAGGGAGAAAGGCAAATTATATTTTCTGTGATTGCCATATAGAGAGTCCATACAGAACTAAAATTAAAAGTTTTCTATTCAAAATTGAATCTAGACACGGCATGAAGTTATCATTTTGGTTATTATTCTCAAGATGCCATGTGAAGTAACAAAGGGAAAAAGTCTGCAAAATATGATGCAGAACTGGTAAAATATAAACCATATTGAGTCTATGATTTTGCACGACATGTGGTAGAGTGGAGGCAATCATGGATTGATGGCCACTCACGAGATGCAATGGAAAGGATGCTAGAAACATGGTATGTTTCGCCTTTGTTTTACCATGCTAGGTTGCTTATCTCACCGACACCACTCATTTGTTGTGATAGATATATCAATGTTCTTATTAACAAATACAATTGTTTGAAGGATCTCTAACACAACTCCAACGATGGTTTATGTATATATTCGCTCCAATACTTCTATGTATTTTAGACACTCTATATTTTAGACCATCTATATTTTAGACCATAAATCGATGCTACTATTAGGGCCAATCTACTACATTAGAAATGTGGGAAAACATGGTACTATCACTAGTAGAAAACAGGGCTTTGGTTCGGCCAGAAAAAAGCATTAATCCCGGTTGCATTACGAACCGGGACTAATGTGAGCATTAGTCCCGGTTCGAGCGGCTAGGGCACCGTACATGCATTAGTCCCGGTTCAAACGGGACCTTTAGTCCCGGTTGGTGCCACGAACCGGGACTAAAGGGTGCGATGCCCATTAGTACCGGTTCGTGGCACCAACCGGTACTAAAGGTTAGACCTTTAGTCCCGGTTCGAGCCACCAACCGGTACTAATGGGGTTTGAGGCACTAGTACCGGTTCGTGCCACGAACCGGTACTAAAGGTCCCATTTTCAAACTCTACCCCCTCCCCCCGTGGATCGCCTTTTCAGTTTTGTAAAAAGCAAAAGAAAATGATAAAAACTTCAAAAATTAAAATCCTTCCAGATGTAGTTATGTTACTACATGTACTAGTTAGGAAAATGTAAGAACTTAAATTTGGACATGTTTTGCAAAAAGTGTAGGGAAAATGTAAAACGGCTATAACTTTTGCATACGATGTCAGAAAAAAACGTATAATATATCAACATGTTCAGCACGAAAATCCACATCCGATTTTTACCGCCTACGGCCTGTTTGCAAAATTTTAGAATCCTCAAATTCTAAAAGGAAAAAAGTTATGCTCAAATTTCTGTTTTTTTTGTTAAATCTGGTCAAACTACTTATTCAAGAAGTATTAGTGTTACTAAATAATTATTCAAGAATATTAGTGTTACTAAATAATTATTTCAGTTTTTTTGAATTTTGGTCAAATCTGGTCAAATTGTGGTCAAACTGTGGTCAAACAATGGTCAAACTAATTATTCAAAAAATATTAGTGTTACAAAATAATTATTTCAGCTTTTTTGAATTTTGGTCAAATCTGGTCAAACTATGGTCAAACTATGGTCAAACTATGGTCAAACTAGTTATTCAAGAAATATTAGTGTTACTAAATAATAATTATTTTTTAGAACAATAGTTTCAAACTCAAACAATTAAATGTGTGACTTCATGCTCAAGCTAAATTCCTGAGGGTTAATAGGATTGACATCTTACTATTGTCAGGAAAACAACAAGTGCAGACTTGGAAACGAGGGAGAATAGAACCCGGAAGTTAAGCGTGCTCAGGCTGGAGTAGTGAGAGGATGGGTGATCGTCCGGGAAGTTAGATGATTTGGAATGATGAGGGGTGATTAGATATTAGAGGTTAAATTGAGCAATGATGAGGGGAGATTGGAAATTAGAGGTTAAAATAATTCAGAAATTTAAAAATAAAAAAAATTCAAAAAAATATTTCAAAAAAAAATCATAAAATTTCCTTTAGTACCGGTTCGTGTTACCAACCGGGACTAAAGGTGGACCTCCAGGCAGCGGCCACGTGGAGGGCCTTTAGTCCCGGTTCGTGTAAGAACCGGGACTAAAGGGGGAGGCTTTAGTAACGACCCTTTAGTCCCGGTTCCAGAACCGGGACTAAAGGCCCTTTTTCTACTAGTGTATGTTCTTCCACATAGGCTAAATTCTCACAACTATCGATCGTGACAAGTTCAAAATTACAGCGGCGTAGGTGGAACCATTTGGGTGGTCATAAATATGCCATTTTCAAAGACTTCATATGAAGTTCAGACGTAAATAGCTGGAAGAACAAAATTTTGGTTCTCATGCGCATTCCATATAAAGCCCATGGATAAATGAGGGGTGTCAAATTAAAAAAAACTTTGGGTTAGTAGAGTACTTACCGACAACCCACGTGCAGAATGTGTTTGTATTAAAGTCTAATCACGTTGTGTGAAATTAAATTTATTAAAATTCACCATGGGGCCAATGATCGACGGACATAAAAATACAAGATAATTTCATGCATGTTATGATGTGGCTCCATGGTCTAATACAATTTAGAATGATTATCTAATAGAAAACCAGTAGTTCTTGACTAACATATGTATATACATGTAAAAATATGAACATGACTATACCTTATAAATCTAGCCGCGCAAATGCGCGGGTCACCCCGCTAGTTCTCTCTTATTTTACAAGGTTTACATAAGGAGGAAGAATGCCGGCAGCTGGAATTCTGGGCTGGAAAAGGAGCAAATATTAGAGACCTATTCTGCACAACTCCAAAAGTCCTGAAACTCCACGAAAGTTATTTTTGGAAATAATAAAAAAACTGAGCGGAAGAAATACGTCAGGGGGGCCTCCACCTGTCCAGGAGGGTGGGGGGCACGCCCTACCCCCCTGGGCGCGCCCCCTGCCTTGTGGGCCCCCTGTTGGCCCTCCGGTGCCCATCTTCTGCTATATGAAGTCTTTCGTCCGAAGAAAAATCATAAGCAAGCTTTCGGGACGAGACTCCGCCTCCACGAGGCGGAACCTTGGCAGAACCAATCTAGGGCTCCGGCAGAGCTGTTCTGCCGGGGACACTTCCCTTCGGGATGGGGAAATCATCGCCATCGTCATCACCAACACTCCTCTCATCGGGAGGGGGCCAATCTCCATCAACATCTTCACCAGCACCATCTCCTCTCAAACCCTAGGTCATCTCTTGTATCCAATTCTTGTCTCTAAGTCCGGGATTGGTACCTGTAGGTTGCTAGTAGTGTTGATTACTCCTTGTAGTTGATGCTAGTTGGTTTATTTGGCGGAAGATCATATGTTCAGATCCTTTATGCATATTAATACTCCTCTGATTATGAACATGAATATGCTTTGTGAGTTGTTACATTTATTCCCGAGGACATGGGAGAAGTCTTGCTATTAGCAGTCATGTGAATTTGGTATTCGTTCGATATTTTGATGAGATGTATGTTGTCTATCCTCTAGTGGTGTTATGTGAACGTCGACTACATAACACTTCACCATTATTTGGGCCTAGAGGAAGGCATTGGGAAGTAATAAGTAGATGATGGGTTGCTAGATTGACAGAAGCTTAAACCCTAGTTTATGCGTTGCTTCGTAAGGGGCTGATTTGGATCCATATGTTTCATGTTATGGTTAGGTTTACCTTAATACTTCTTTTGTAGTTGCGGATGCTTGCAATAGGAGTTAATCATAAGTGGGATGCTTGTCCAAGTAAGGACAGCACCCAAGCACGGTCCACCCACATATCAAATTATCAAAGTACCGAACGCGAATCATATGAACGTGATGAAAACTAGCTTGACGATAATTCCCATGTGTCCTCGGGAGCGTTTTTCTCTATATAAGAGTTTCTGCAGGCTTGTCCTTTGCTACAAAAAGGATTGGGCCACCTTGCTGCACTTTATTTACTTTTGTTACTTGTTGCTCGTTACAAATTATCCTATCACAAAACTATCTGTTACCTATTATTTCAGTGCTTGCAGTGAATACCTTGTTGAAAACCGCTTATCATTTCCTTATGCTCCTCATTGGGTTCGACACTCTTACTTATCAAAAGGACTATGATAGATCCCCTATACTTGTGGGTCATCAAGACTCTTTTCTGGCGCCGTTGCCGGGGAGTGAAGCGCCTTTGGTAGGTGGAATTTGGTAAGGAAAAATTTATATAGTGTGCTGAAATTTACTGTCACTTGTTACTATGGAAAGTAATCCTCTGAGGGGCTTGTTCGGGGTATCTTCACCCCGACCAGTAGAGCAAAGAGTTGCTCCTCAACCTACTGAACCTACTGAAAATGAAAATGTCCACTTTGAGATTCCTTCGGGTATGTTAGAAAAAATGCTAGCTAATCCTTTTGCAGGAGACGGAACAAAGCATCCTGATGAGCACCTAATCTATGTGGATGAAGTTTGTGGATTATTTAAGCTTGCAGGTATACCCGGTGATGTTATTAAAAAGAAGGTCTTCCCTTTATCTTTGAAGGGAGATGCATTGACATGGTATAGGCTATGTGATGATACGGGATCATGGAACTACAAACGATTGAAATTGGAATTTCATCAAAAATATTATCCTATGCATCTTGTTCATCGTGATCGCAATTATATATATAATTTTTGGCCTCGCGAAGGAGAAAGCATCGCTCAAGCTTGGGGGAGGCTTAAATCAATGTTATATTCATGCCCCAATCATGAGCTCTAAAGAGAAATGATTATTCAAAATTTTTATGCTCGGCTTTCTGATAACAATCGCACCATGCTCGATACTTCTTGTGCTGGCTCTTTTATGATGAAGACTATTGAATTCAAATGGGATTTATTGGATAGAATTAAACGCAACTCTGAAGATTGGGATCTTGACGAAGGTAAGGAGTCAGGTATGGCACCTAAGTTTGATTGTGTTAAATCTTTTATGGATACTGATGTTTTCCGTAAATTTAGCACTAAATATGGACTTGACTCTGAGATAGTAGCTTCTTTCTGTGAATCTTTTGCTGCTCATATTGATCTCCCTAAGGAGAAGTGGTTTAAATATCATCCTCCCATAGAAGTAAAAGTAGCTGCACCTATTAAAGTTGAAGAAAAGACTGTCACTTATAATGATCCTATTGTTCCTACTTCTTATGTTGAGAAACCACCTTTCCCTGTTAGAATAAAGGATCATGCTAAAGCTTCAACTGTGGTTCATAAAAGCAATATTAGAACTTATACACCTGCTGAGCAAATTAAAGTTGAACCTAACATTGCTATTGTTAAAGATCTCTTGTCTGATAATATTGATGGGCATGTTATTTATTTCTGTGATGAAACTGCTAGAATTGCCAAACCTTGTGCTAAAGATAAACATAGACCTGTGGTAGGCATGCCTGTTATTTCTGTTAAAATAGGAGAACATTGTTATCATGGCTTATGTGATATGGGTGCCAGTGCTAGTGCAATACCTATTGACTTATACAAAGAAATTATGCACGATATTGCACCTACTGAGTTAGAAGATATTGATGTCACAATTAAACTTGCCAATAGAGATACTATTTAACCAATGGGAATTGTTAGAGATGTTGAAGTCTTGTGTGGGAAAACTAAATATCCTGCTGATTTTCTTGTTCTTGGTTCCCCACAAGATAGCTTTTGTCCCATTATATTTGGTAGACCCTTCTTGAACACTGTTAATGCTAGGATAGACTGCGAAAAGGATGTTGTTACTATTGGTTTGGGTGATATGTCTCATGAGTTTAATTTCTCTAAATTTCGTAGACAACACTGTGAAGAAGAATTGCCTAGTAAGGATGAAATAATTGGTCTTGCTTCTATTGCCGTACCTCCTAGTGATCCTTTAGAACAATATTTGCTAGACCATGAAAATGATATGTTTATGAATGAAAGAAGGGAAATAGATGAAGTATTCTTTAAACAGGAACCTATCCTGAAACACAATTTGCCTGTTGAAATCCTAGGGGATCCTCCTCCACCCAAGGGTGATCCTGTGTTTGAGCTTAAACTGTTACCTGGTACTCTAAAATATGCTTATCTTGATGAGAAAAAGATATATCCTGTTATTATTAGTGCTAACCTTTCAGAGCATGAAGAAGAGAGACTATTGAAAACTCTGAAGAAGCATCGTGCTGCTATTAGATATACTCTTGATGATCTTAAGGGCATTAGTCCCACTCTATGTCAACATAAAATAAATTTGGAGAAAGATGCCAAACCAGTTCGTGGTCATCAACGACGGTTGAATCCTAAGATGAAAGAAGTGGTAAGAAAGGAAATACTAAAGCTTCTTGAGGCAGGTATTATTTACCCCGTTGCTGATAGTTAGTGGGTAAGTCCTGTCCATTGTGTCCCTAAGAAGGGAGGTATTACTGTCGTTCCTAACGATAAAGATGAATTGATTCCGCAAAGAATTATTACATGTTATAGGATGGTAATTGATTTCCGAAAATTAAATAAGGCTACTAAAAAGGATCATTACCCCTTACCTTTTATCGATCAAATGCTAGAAAGATTATCCAAACATACACATTTTTGCTTCCTAGATGGTTATTCTGGTTTCTCTCAAATACCTGTGTCAGTCGATGATCAATCAAAGACCACTTTTACTTGCCCTTTTGGTACTTTTGCTTATAGACGTATGCCTTTTGGTTTATGTAATGCACCTGCTACCTTTCAAAGATGCATGATGGCTATATTCTCTGACTTTTGTGAAAAGATTTGTGAGGTTTTCATGGACGATTTTTCCGTCTATGGATCCTCTTTTGATGATGGCTTGAGCAACCTTGATCGAGTTTTGCAGAGATGTGAAGAAACTAATCTTGTCTTGAATTGGGAAAAGTGCCACTTTATGGTTAATGAAGGTATTGTCTTGGGGCATAAAGTTTCTGAAAGAGGTATTGAGGTTGATAAAGCCAAGGTTGATGCTATTGAAAAGATGCCATGTCCCAAGGACATCAAAGGTATAAGAAGTTTCCTTGGTCACGCCGGTTTTTATAGGAGGTTCATTAAGGACTTCTCAAAAATTTCTCGGCCTCTGACTAATTTATTACAAAAAGATATACCATTTGTCTTTGATGATGATTGTGTAGAAGCATTTGAAATACTTAAGAAAGCATTGATCTCTGCACCTATTGTTCAGCCACCTGATTGGAATTTACCTTTTGAAATTATGTGTGATGCTAGTGATTATGCTGTAGGTGCTGTTCTAGGGCAAAGAGTTGATAAGAAATTAAATGTTATTCAATATGCTAGCAAAACTCTAGACAATGCTCAAAGAAATTATGCTACTACTGAAAAAGAATTCTTAGCAGTTGTATTTGCATGTGATAAGTTCAGACCTTATATTGTTGATTCTAAAGTAACTATTCACACTGATCATGCTGCTATTAAATATCTTATGGAAAAGAAAGATGCTAAACCTAGACTTATTAGATGGGTTCTCTTGCTACAAGAAGTTGATTTGCATATTATTGATAGAAAGGGAGCTGAGAACCCCGTTGCAGACAACTTGTCTAGGTTAGAAAATGTTCTTGATGACCCACTACCTATTGATGATAGCTTTCCTGATGAGCAATTAAATGTCATAAATACTTCTCGTACTGCTCCATGGTATGCTGATTATGCTAATTACATCGTTGCTAAATTCATACCACCAAGTTTCACATACCAGCAAAAGAAAAAGTTTTTCTATGATTTGAGACATTACTTTTGGGATGACCCACATCTTTATAAAGAAGGAGTAGATGGTGTTATTAGACGTTGTGTACCTGAGCATGAACAGGAACAGATCCTACGCAAGTGTCACTCCGAGGCTTATGGAGGACACCACGCTGGAGATAGAACTGCACATAAGGTATTGCAATCCGGTTTTTATTGGCCTACTCTCTTCAAGGATGCCCGTAAGTTTGTCTTGTCTTGTGATGAATGTCAAAGAATTGGTAATATTAGTAGACGTCAAGAAATGCCTATGAACTATTCACTTGTTATTGAACCATTTGATGTTTGGGGCTTTGATTATATGGGACCTTTTCCTGCCTCTAATGGTTACACACATATTTTAGTTGCTGTTGATTACGTTACTAAGTGGGTAGAAGCTATTCCAACTAGTAGTGCTGATCATAACACTTCTATTAAAATGCTTAAAGAAGTTATTTTTCCGAGGTTTGGAGTCCCTAGATATTTAATGACTGATGGTGGTTCACATTTTATTCATGGTGCTTTCCGTAAAATGCTTGCTAAGTATGATGTTAATCATAGAATTGCATCTCCTTATCACCCACAGTCTAGTGGTCAAGTAGAATTGAGTAATAGAGAGCTCAAATTAATTTTGCAAAAGACTATTAATAGATCTAGAAAGAATTGGTCCAAGAAACTTGATGATGCATTATGGGCCTATAGAACTGCATATAAAAATCCTATGGATATGTCTCCGTATAAAATGGTCTATGGAAAAGCATGTCACTTACCTCTCGAACTAGAACATAAGGCTTATTGGGATATTAAAGAGCTCAATTATGATTTCAAACTTGCCAGTGAGAAGAGGTTATTTGACATTAGCTCACTTGATGAATGGAGAACCCAAGCCTACGAAAATGCCAAGGTGTTCAAAGAAAAAGTTAAAAGATGGCATGACAAAAGAATACAAAAGCGTGAGTTTAATGTAGGTGATTATGTATTGCTATACAACTCTCGTTTAAGATTTTTTGCAGGAAAACTTCTCTCTAAATGGGAAGGCCCTTACATTATCGAGGAAGTCTATCGTTCCGGTGCCATAAAAATCAACAACTTCGAAGGCACAAATCCGAAGGTGGTGAACGGTCAAAGAATTAAACACTATATCTCAGGTAATCCTATAAATGTTGAAACCAATGTTACTGAAACCGTAACCCCAGAGGAATACATAAGGGACACTTTCCGGAATGTTTTAGACTCCGAAAAGGAATAGGTATGTGGTATGGTAAGTAAACAGACTCCAAAATAGTTCTAATGGAAATTTTTCTCCGTTTTGGAATATTAGAAAAATAGAAAAATAAGAAGCAGTCCGGGAAGGACACGAGGCCTCCACGAGGGTGGAGGGCGTGCCCTACCCTACTGGGCGGGCCCCCCTACCTCGTGGGCACCTCGTGTGCTCTCCGGACTCCGTTTTCTTGCACGATACGTATTTTGGTCGGTAAAAGTTCATTATATAATCTCCCGAAGGTTTTGACTCCCGTATCATGCAATTGTCCTCTGTTCTTGTTTCGAGCTATTTTCTGTCAGGGTTGTCAAGCCAGGCATCATGTCGTCCCCCTCCTCCAACAATGGTGACAACGATGCTTGGCTAATGAAGATAGAGCTGAAGAGGGAAGAACCTATGGAGATCAACAAGGATGAAGGGATCAAGAAGGCCACGGAGGACCAAGCTCCTGAAGACAACCTTCAACTTGATCATAATCTTCTTACCCCACCTGAGATCGAAGCTTTCAAGATGATTGAGTTAGCTCGTATTCAAAACAAGTATCTCACACGTGAAAATATTTTGTTGAAGGAGCATATCGTTGCACTCAAGGGCATTATCCGCAAGTTGGAGGACCTCTTACGCTCGATGTGCGACTATCCATCATCACCTCCACCTTCTTCACCAGCAAAGGAGACATAATCACATGGGTATGGGTACTCCCCTTGGCAACTGCCAAGCTTGGGGGAGAGGCCCCGGTATCATATCACCATCACACTCCTATCTTTACCGTTTTTCTTAGTTCGATCCTATTAGTAGTATATTGATCTAGTAGAATAAAGTTTTGGTATGATCTAGTTTTGAGTTTTGCTTTATGATCTCTCTATGTAATCGAGTCCGTGAGCTATATATAATAAAGATTAGTGTTGAGTCAAGGGCTTGATTATCTTGCTATGATCTTTAGTGAATAAAAGAAAAGAGAAAAGAATAAAAAGAAATAAAGAGATCATATTGATCTTATTGAGAGTAATGACTTCACATAGAAAGAGTATGATGATTAAATTTTTTTGAGAGTTCACAAACATAGCTTTGGTCATCGTTGCAATTAATAGGAAGTAATAAAGAAAGAGAGGTTTCACATATAAATATACTATCTTGGACATCTTTTATGATTGGGAGCACTCATTAAAATATGACATGCTAAAGAGTTGATGTTGGACAAGGAAGACAACGTAATGGGTTATGTTTTCTTATATCTGAGATAAAGTATATTGTCATGGATCATCCAACATGTTGAGCTTGCCTTTCCCCCTCATGCTAGCCAAATTCTTTGCACCAAGTAGAGATACTACTTGTGCTTCCAAAAACCCTTAAACCAGTTTTGCCATGAGAGTCCACCATATCTACCTATGGATTGAGTAAGATCCTTCAAGTAAGTTGTCATCGGTGCAAGCAATAAAAATTGCTCTCTAAATATGTATGATTGATTGGTGTGGAGGAAATAAGCTTTATACGATCTTGTGATGTGGAAGAAATAAAAGCGACGGACTGCATAATAAAGGTTCATATCACAAGTGGCAATATAAAGTGACGTTCTTTCGCATTAAGATTTTGTGCATCCAACCCTGAAAGCGCATGGCAACCTCTGCTTCCCTCTGCGAAGGGCCTATCTTTTATTATTATCTTCTACCTTATGCAAGAGTCATGGTGATCTTCACCTTTCCTTTTTATATTTTATCCTTTGGCAAGCATAGTGTGTTGGAAAGATCCTGATATATATATCTAATTGGATGTGGGTTAGCATGAACTATTATTGTTGACATTACCCTTGAGGTAAAAGGTTGGGAGGCGAAACTATAAGCCCCTATCTTTCTCTGTGTCCGATTAAAACTCCGTAACCACAAGTATTGCGTGAGTGTTAGCAATTATGAAAGACTAAATGATAGTTGAGTATGTGGACTTGCTAGAAAGCTCTGACATAGACTCTTTCTGATGTTATGATAAATTGCAATTGCTTCAATGACTGAGATTATAGTTTGTTAGTTCTCAATAAAGTTTCTGATTCATACTTTGCATTGTGAATAGATTATTACTTGAGCATAAGAAATCATATGACAATATCCATATATGTTGCTGTTATGAGAATAATCATGATGCCCTCATGTCCGTATTTTATTTTATCGACACCTCTACCTCTAAACATGTGGACATATTTATCGTTATCGGTATCGTCTTTCGCTTGAGGACAAGCGAGGTCTAAGCATGGGGGAGTTGATACGTCCATTTTGCATCATGCTTTTATATCGATATTTATTGCATTATGGGCTGTTATTACACATTATGTCACAATACTTATGCCTATTCTCTCTTATTTTACAAGGTTTACATAAGGAGGGAGAATGCCGGCAGCTGGAATTCTGGGCTGGAAAAGGAGCAAATATTAGAGACCTATTCTGCACAACTCCAAAAGTCCTGAAACTCCACGAAAGTTATTTTTGGAAATAATAAAAAATACTGAGCGGAAGAAATACGTCAGGGGGGCCTCCACCTGTCCACGAGGGTGGGGGGCGCGCCCTACCCCCTGGCGCGCCCCTGCCTCGTGGGCCCCCTGTTGGCCCTCCGGTGCCCATCTTCTGCTATATGAAGTCTTTCGTCCGAAGAAAAATCATAAGCAAGCTTTCGGGACGAGACTCCGCCGCCACGAGGCGGAACCTTGGCGGAACCAATCTAGGGCTCCGGCAGAGCTGTTCTGCCGGGGACACTTCCCTCCGGGAGGGGGAAATCATCGCCATCGTCATCACCAACGCTCCTCTCATCGGGAGAGGGCAATCTCCATCAACATCTTCACCAGCACCATCTCCTCTCAAACCCTAGTTCATCTCTTGTATCCAATTCTTGTCTCTAAGTCTGGGATTGGTACCTGTAGGTTGCTAGTAGTGTTGATTACTCCTTGTAGTTGATGCTAGTTGGTTTATTTGGTGGAAGATCATATGTTCAGATCCTTTATGCATATTAATACTCCTCTGATTATGAACATGAATATGCTTTGTGAGTAGTTACGTTTGTTCCTGAGGACATGGGAGAAGTCTTGCTATTAGTAGTCATGTGAATTTGGTATTCGTTCGATATTTTGATGAGATGTATGTTGTCTATCCTCTAGTGGTGTTATGTGAACGTCGACTACATAACACTTCACCATTATTTGGGCCTAGAGGAAGGCATTGGGAAGTAATAAGTAGATGATGGGTTGCTAGAGTGACAGAAGCTTAAACCCTAGTTTATGCGTTGCTTCGTAAGGGGCTGATTTGGATCCATATGTTTCATGCTATGGTTAGGTTTACCTTAATACTTTGTTGTAGTTGCGGATGCTTGCAATAGAGGTTAATCATAAGTGGGATGCTTGTCCAAGTAAGGGCAGCACCCAAGCACCGGTCCACCCACATATCAAATTATCAAAGTACCGAACGCGAATCATATGAATGTGATGAAAACTAGCTTGACGATAATTCCCATGTGTCCTCGGGAGCGCTTTTCTCTATATAAGAGTTTGTGCAGGCTTGTCCTTTGCTACAAAAAGGATTGGGCCACCTTGCTGCACTTTATTTACTTTTGTTACTTGTTGCTCGTTACAAATTATCCTATCACAAAACTATCTGTTACCTATTATTTCAGTGCTTGCAGAGAATACCTTGCTGAAAACCGCTTATCGTTTCCTTCTGCTCCTCGTTGTGTTCGACATTCTTACTTATCGAAAGGACTACGATAGATCCCCTATACTTGTGGGTCATCAGAGTCCTAGGACAACGTATCAGTCCATCACCAATGGCTACGGAGACATGGGACCTCCCGCCACCAGATATCATCACCAGCTCTGTATCAAAAGGATTCTGGCTGGGGTTAAAGTCCTCCCCTTTCCTCGCCTTCCCCTCGTCTCTGTACTTCACAAGCTTGTGGTGGGAGGAGATGTTGGTGAAGCTCTCTGGATGATCTAGGTCAGACTCCGTGAATGGCTTGGCCTTCTTGTACGGGGCCATATGGGCCATGCCATAGAGGTCGAACAGATTTGGCACAGGCTTCTTGTTGTGGTGCGCCTGAGAGAGAGGAACAAAATATTAGTTAAGGGCTCAAGCTAGCATGAAGAATGATATTGCTATGTAAATAGGTCATTTTGGAGCTAAGTAAGGTTATTATGTCATTTTCGAGGAAAATAAGCTAAGTTTGGGTCATTTTTGAGGTAACCAAGATTATTACGCCATTTTGACCAAAGTATGCTAATTATGTCATTATTGAGCTATCCAAGGTAGTTATGCCATTTTTAGCTAACTAAAGCATATTTAGGCATTCTATAGAGCTATCTAAGGTTATTATGTCATTTTAGAGCTAATTATGTCATGAATGAACTAGCTAAGATTAGTTTAGGTAGTTATTGAGCTATCAAAGGTAGTTATGCCATTTTTTAACTAACTAAAGCATATTAAGTCATTATATAGAGCAATCTAAGGTTATTATGTCATTTTAGAGCTAAATATGTCATAAATGAACTAGCTAAGATTAGTTTAGGTCATTATTTAGCTATCCTAGGTAGTTATGCCATTTTTAACTAACTAAAGCATATTTAGTTATTTTAGAGAGCTATCTAAGGTTATTATGTCGTTTTAGAGCTAATTATGTCATAAATGAACTATCCAAGGTAGTTATGCCATTTTTTAACTAACTAAGCATATTAAGTCATTTTGGAAGGGATAAATGCTAGCATGAAGAATGAAATTGCATGAATCATGTAGCAAACCACATACCCAGTTATCCCCGTACTCCAACAGGTTGGAGCTCCCTTGATGGTGTGGCACACCTTCCATTTGGTCGTGCTTATCCTTGGCCCTATGGTGTTCGACTAGCCATTGGGGAGAGCACCACACATCCACCAACGCCTCCCAACAGTCCATCTTATCCACACACCATCTCGGGGGCACCTAAGTTAGTCAAGAGAAATTTCAGTGCTACGCCTACGAATCAAATCAAGAAAAACTAAGTTCAAGGCCTTAAGAATAGGTAATTACCTGCATGTACTTCTCCTTACTCAGAAACTTCATGCGACGCTTCTTCTTGGCCCTCCTAATTGAAGGAAATATGCCCTATAGGCAATAATTAAGTATTATATATTTCCTTATATCATGATAAATGTTTATTATTCATGCTAGAATTGTATTAACCGGAAACATAATACATGTGTGAATACATAGACAAACAGAGTGTCACTAGTATGCCTCTACTTGACTAGCTCGTTAATCAAAGATGGTTATGTTTCCTAGCCATAGACATGAGTTGTCATTTGATTAACGGGATCACCTCATTAGGAGAATGACGTGATTGACTTGACCCATTCCGTTAGCTTAGCACCCGATCGTTTAGTATGTTGCTATTGCTTTCTTCATGACTTATACATGTTCCTATGACTATGAGATTATGCAACTCCCGTTTACCGGAGGAACACTTTGTGTGCTACCAAACGTCACAACGTAAATGGGTGATTATAAAGGTGCTCTACAGGTGTCTCCAAAGGTACTTGTTGGGTTGGCGTATTTCGAGATTAGGATTTGTCACTCCAATTGTCGGAGAGGTATCTCTGGGCCCACTCAATAATGCACATCACTATAAGCCTTGCCAGCATTGTGACTAATGAGTTAGTTGCGGGATGATGTGTTACGGAACGAGTAAAGAGACTTGCCGGTAACGAGATTGAACTAGGTATCGAGATACCGACGATCAAATCTCGGGCAAGTAACATACCGGTGACAAAGGGAACAACGTATGTTGTTATGCGGTCTGACCGATAAAGATCTTCGTAGAATATGTGGGAGCCAATATGGGCATCCAGGTCCCGCTATTGGTTATTGACCGGAGACGTGTCTCGGTCATGTCTACATAGTTCTCGAACCCGTAGGGTCCGCACGCTTAACGTTACGATGACAGTTTTATTATGAGTTATGTTTTGATGTACCGAAGGAGTTCGGAGTCCCGGATGAGATCGGGGACATGACGAGGAGTCTCAAAATGGCCGAGACGTAAAGATCGATATATTGGATGACTATATTCGGACTTCGGAAAGGTTCCGAGTGATTCGGGTATTTTTCGGAGTACCGGAGAGTTACGGGAATTCGTATTGGGCCTTAATGGGCCATACGGGAAAGGAGAGAAAGGCCTCAAAAGGTGGCCGCACCCCTCCCCATGGTCTGGTCCGAATTGGACTAGGGAAAGGAGGCGCACCCTTCCTTCTTTCTCCTTCTCCCTTCCCTTCTCCTATTCCAACAAGGAGAGGAGGAGTCCTACTCCGGTGGGAGTAGGACTCCCCCCTATGGCGCGCCTCTCCCTTGGCCGGCTGCCTCCCCCTTGCTCCTTTATATACGGGGGCAGGGGGCACCCCATAGACACAACAATTGATCCTTGAGATCTCTTAGCCGTGTGCGGTGCCCCCCTCCACCATATTACACCTCGATAATACCGTTGCGGAGCTTAGGCGAAGCCCTGCGTCGGTGGAACATCATCATCGTCACCACGCCGTCGTGCTGACGAAACTCTCCCTCAACACTCGGCTGGATCGGAGTTCGAGGGACGTCATCGAGCTGAACGTGTGTAGAACTCGGAGGTGCCGTACGTTCGGTACTTGATCGGTCGGATCGTGAAGACGTACGACTACATCAACCGCGTTGTGATAACGCTTCCGCTGTCGGTCTACGAGGGTACGTGGACAACACTCTCCCTCTCGTTGCTATGCATCACCATGATCTTGCGTGTGCGTAGGAAATTTTTTGAAATTACTACGTTCCCCAACAGTGGCATCCGAGCCTGGTTTTATGCGTTGATGCTATGCACGAGTAGAACACAAGTGAGTTGTGGGCGATATAAGTCATACTGCTTACCAGCATGTCATACTTTGGTTCAGCGGTATTGTGAGATGAAGCGGCCCGGACCGACATTACGCGTACGCTTACGCGAGACTGGTTTCACCGTTGCGAGCACTCGTTGCTTAAAGGTGACTGGCGGGTGTCTGTCTCTCTCACTTTAGTTGAACCGAGTGTGGCTACGCCCGGTCCTTGCGAAGGTTAAAACAGCACCAACTTGACAAACTATCGTTGTGGTTTTGATGCGTAGGTAAGAACGGTTCTTGCTAAGCCCGTAGCAGCCACGTAAAACTTGCAACAACAAAGTAGAGGACGTCTAACTTGTTTTTGCAGGCATGTTGTGATGTGATATGGTCAAGACATGATGTGATATAATTTGTTGTATGAGATGATCATGTTTTGTAACCGAGTTATCGGCAACTGGCAGGAGCCATATGGTTGTCGCTTTATTGTATGAAATGCAATCGCCATGTAATAGTTTTACTTTATCACTAAGCGGTAGCGATAGTCGTAAAAGCAATAAGTTGGCAAGATGACAACGATACTACGATGGAGATCAAGGTGTCGCGCCGGTGACGATGGTGATCATGACGGTGCTTCGGAGATGGAGATCACAAGCACGGTGCTTCGGAGATGGAGATCACAAGCACAAGATGATGATGGCCATATCATATCACTTATATTGATTGCATGTGATGTTAATCCTTTATGCATCTTATCTTGCTTTGTTTGACGGTAGCATTATAAGATGATCCTTCACTAAATTATCAAAGTATAAGTGTTCTCCCTGAGTATGCACCGTTGCGAAAGTTCTTCGTGCTGAGACACCACGTGATGATCGGGTGTGATAGGCTCTACGTTCAAATACAACGGGTGCAAAACAGTTGCACACGCGGAATACTCAGGTTAAACTTGACGAGCCTAGCATATAACAGATATGGCTCGGAACACGGAGACCGAAAGGTCGAGCGTGAATCATATAGTAGATATGATCAACATAGTGATGTTCACCATTGAAACTACTCCATCTCACGTGATGATCGGACATGGTTTAGTTGATATGGATCACGTGATCACTTAGAGGATTAGAGGGATGTCTATCTAAGTGGGAGTTCTTAAGTAATATGATTAATTGAACTTAAATTTATCATGAACTTAGTCCTGATAGTATTTTGCAAATTATGTTGTAGATCAATAGCTCGCGTTGTTGCTTCCCTGTTTTATTTTGATATGTTCCTAGAGAAAATTATGTTGAAAGATGTTAGTAGCAAAGATGCGGATTGGATCCGTGATCTGAGGATTATCCTCATTGCTGCACAGAAAAATTATGTCCTTGATGCACCGCTAGGTGACAGACCTATTGCAGGAGCAGATGCAGACGTTATGAACGTTTGGCTAGCTCAATATGATGACTACTTGATAGTTTAGTGCACCATGCTTAACGGCTTAGAATCGGCACTTCAAAGACGTTTTGAACGTCATGGGCCATATGAGATGTTCCAGGAGTTGAAGTTAATATTTCAAGCAAATACCCGAGTTGAGAGATATGAAGTCTCCAACAAGTTCTATAGCTAAAAGATGGAGGAGAATCGCTCAACTAGTGAGCATGTGCTCAGATTGTCTGGGTACTACAATCGCTTGAATTAAGTGGGAGTTAATCTTCCAGATAAAATAGTGATTGACAGAATTCTCTAGTCACCATCACCAAGTTACTAGAACTTCGTGATGAACTATAGTTTGCAAGTGATGACGAAAGTAATTCCCGAGCTCTTCGTGATGCTGAAATCGACGAAGGTAGAAATCAAGAAAAACATCAAGTGTTGATGGTTGACGAGACCACTAGTTTCAAGAAAAGGGCAAAGAGAAGAAAGGGAACTTCAAGAAGAACGGCAAGCAAGTTGCTGCTCAAGTGAAGAAGCCTAAGTCTGGTCCTAAGCCTGAGACAAAGTGCTTCTACTGCAAAGGGACTGGTCACTGGAAGCGGAACTACCCCAACTATTTGGTGGATAAGAAGGATGGCAAAGTGAACAAAGGTATATTTGATATACAAATTATTGATGTGTACTTTACTAGTGTTTATAGCAACCCCTCGGTAATTGATACTGGTTCAGTTGCTAAGAGTAGTAACTCGAAACGGGAGTTGCAGAATAAACAGAGACTAGTAAAAGTGAACAAAGGTATATTTGATATACAGATTATTGATGTGTACTTTACTAGTGTTTATAGCAACCCCTCGGTAATTGATAATGGTTCAGTTGCTAAAGAGTAGTAACTCGAAAACGGGAGTTGCAGAATAAACAGAGACTAGTAAAAGGCGAGGTGACGATGTGTGTTGGAAGTAGTTCCAAGATTGATATGATCATCATCGCACACTCCCTATACTTTCGGGATTAGTGTTGAAACTAAATAAGTGTTATTTGGTGTTTGCGTTGAGCATGAATATGATTTGATCATGTTTGTTGCAATACGGTTATTCATTTAAATAAAAGAATAATTGTTGTTCTGTTTACATGAATAAAACCTTCTATGGTCATACACCCAATAAAATGGTTTGTTGGATCTCGATCGTAGTGATACACATATTCATAATATTGAAGCCAAAAGATGCAAAGTTAATAATGATAGTGCAACTTATTTGTGGCACTGCCGTTTAGGTCATATCGGTGTAAAGCGCATGGAAAAACTCCATACTGATGGACTTTTTGGAACCACTTGATTATGAATCACTTGGTACTTGCGAACCGTGCCTCATGGGCAAGATGACTAAAACACCGTTCTCCGGAACTATGGAGAGAGCAACAGATTTGTTGGAAATCATACATACAGATGTATGTGGTCCGATGAATGTTGAGGCTCGTGGCGGATATCGTTATTTTCTGACCTTCACAGATGATTTGAGCAGATATGGGTATATCTACTTAATGAAACAAGAGTCTGAAACATTTGAAAAGTTCATATAATTTCAGAGTGAAGCAGAAAATCATCGTAACAAGGAAATAAAGTTTCTACGATCTGATCGTGGAGAAGAGTATTTAAGTTACGAGTTTGGCCTTCAGTTAAAACAATGTGAAATAGTTTCACTACTCACACCACCTGGAACACCACAGCATAATGGTGTGTCCGAACGTCATAACCGTACTTTATTGGATATAGTGCAATCTATGATGTTTCTTACCGATTTACCACTATAGTTTTGGGGTTATGCATTAGAGACAGCTGCATTCACATAAAAAAAGGGACACCATCGAAATCCGTTGAGACGACGCCTTATGAACTGTGGTTTGGCAAGAAACCAAAGTTGTCGTTTCTTAAAGTTTGGGGTTGCGATGCTTATGTGAAAAGGTTTCATCCTGATAAGCTCAAACCCAAATCGGAGAAATGTGTCTTCATAGGATACCCAAAGGAGACAGTGGGGTACACCTTCTATCACAGATCCGAAGGCAAGACATTCGTTGCTAAGAATGGATCCTTTCTAGAGAAGGAGTTTCTCTCGAAAGAAGTGAGTGGGAGGAAAGTAGAACTTGATGAGGTAACTGTACCTGCTCCCTTATTGGAAAGTAGTTCATCATAGAAATCTGTTCCTGTGACTCCTACACCAATTAGTGAGGAAGTTAATGATGATGATCATGTAACTTCAGATCAAGTTACTACCAAACCTCGTAGGTAAACCAGAGTGAGATCCACACCAAAGTGGTACGGTAATCCTGTTCTGGAGGTCATGTTATTTGACCATGACGAACCTACGAACTATGAAGAAGCGATGGTGAGCCCAAATTCCGCTAAATGGCTTGAGGCCATGAAATCTGAGATGAGATCCATGTATGAGAACAAAGTATGGACTTTGATTGACTTGCCCAATGATCGGCGAGCCATTGAGATTAAATGGATCTTTAAGAGGAAGACGGACGCTGATAGTAGTGTTACTATCTACAAAGCTAGAATTGTCGCAAAAGGTTTTCGACAAGTTTAAGGTGTTGACTACGATGAGAGTTTCTCACTCGTATCTATGCTTAAGTCTGTCCGAATCATGTTAGCAATTGCCGCATTTTATGAAATCTGGCAAATGGATAAACAAAACTACATTCCTTAATGGATTTATTAAAGAAGAGTTGTATATGATGCAACCAGGAGGTTTTGTCAATCCTAAAAGTGCTAACAAAATATGCAAGCTCCAGCGATCCATCTATGGACTGGTGCAAGCATCTCGGAGTTGGAATATACACTTTGATAAGTTGATCAAAGGATATAGTTTTATACAGACTTGCGGTGAAGCCTGTATTTACAAGAAAGTGAGTGGGAGCACTACAACATTTCTGATAAGTATATGTGAATAACATATTGTTGATCGGAAATAATGTAGAATTATTCTGCAAAGCATAAAGGAGTTTTTTAAAGAAAGACCTCGGTGAAGCTGCTTACATATTAAGCATCAAGATCTATAGAGATAGATCAAGACGCTTGATAAGTTTTTTCAATGAGTACATACCTTAACAAGATTTTGAAGTAGTTCAAAATAGAACAGTCAAAGAAAAGAGTTTCTTGCCTGTGTTACATGGTGTGAAATTGAGTAAGACTCAAAGCCCGACCATGGCAGAAGATAGAAAGAGAATGAAAGTCATTCCCTATTGTTGGGAATCGTAGCATAATTTAAAATTTTTCTACGCTCACCAAGATGCATCTATGGAGTCTACTAGCAACGAGGGGAAAGGAGTGCATCTACATACCCTTGTAGATCGCGAGCGGAAGCGTACCAATGAACGTGGATGACGGAGTCGTACTCGCCGTGATCCAAATCACCGATGGCCGAGTGCCGAACGGACGGCACCTCCGCGTTCAACACACGTACGGTGCAGCGACGTCTCCTCCTTCTTGATCCAGCAAGGGGGAAGGAGAGGTTGATGGAGATCCAGCAGCACGACGGCGTGGTGGTGGATGTAGCGGGTCTCGGCAGGGCTCTGCCAAGCTTCTGCGAGAAAGAGAGAGGTGTTGCAGGGGAGGAGGGAGGCGCCCAAGGCTGTGTGTTGCTGCCCTCCCTCCCCCCCTTTATATAGGCCCCCTGGGGGGGCGCCGGCCCAGGGAGATGGGATCTCCAAGGGGGGGCGGCGGCCAAAGGGGGGAAGGGGTGCCTTGCCCCCCAAGGCAAGGGGGAAGCTCCCCCCCTAGGGTTCCCAACCCTAGGCGCATGGGGGGAGGCCCAAGGGGGGCGCCCCAGCCCACTAAGGGCTGGTTCCCTTCCACTTTCAGCCCACGGGGCCCTCCGGGATAGATGGCCCCACCCGGTGGACTCCCGGGACCCTTCCGGTGGTCCCGGTACAATACCGGTAACCCCCGAAACTTTCCCGGTGGCCGAAACTTGACTTCCTATATATAATTCTTCACCTCCGGACCATTCCGGAACCTCTCGTGACGTCCGGGATCTCATCCGGGACTCCGAACAACTTTCGGGTTTCCGCATACATATATCTCTACAACCCTAGCGTCACCGAACCTTAAGTGTGTAGACCCTACGGGTTCGGGAGACATGCAGACATGACCGAGACGCCTCTCCGGTCAATAACCAACAGCGGGATCTGGATACCCATGTTGGCTCCCACATGTTCCACGATGATCTCATCGGATGAACCACGGTGTCGAGGATTCAATCAATCCGTATGCAATTCCCTTTGTCAATCGGTATGTTACTTGCCCGAGATTCGATCGTCGGTATCCCAATACCTTGTTCAATCTCGTTACCGGCAAGTCTCTTTACTCGTACCGCAATGCATGATCCCGTGACTAACGCCTTAGTCACATTGAGCTCATTATGATGATGCATTACCGAGTGGGCCCAGAGATACCTCTCCGTCACACGGAGTGACAAATCCCAGTCTCGATCCGTGCCAACCCAACAGACACTTTCGGAGATACCCGTAGTGCACCTTTATAGTCACCCAGTTACGTTGTGACGTTTGGCACACCCAAAGCACTCCTACGGTATCCGGGAGTTGCACGATCTCATGGTCTAAGGAAAAGATACTTGACATTGGAAAAGCTCTAGCAAACGAAACTACACGATCTTTTATGCTATGCTTAGGATTGGGTCTTGTCCATCACATCATTCTCCTAATGATGTGATCCCGTTATCAATGACATCCAATGTCCATAGTCAGGAAACCATGACTATCTGTTGATCAACGAGCTAGTCAACTAGAGGCTTACTAGGGACACGTTGTGGTCTATGTATTCACACATGTATTACGATTTCCGGACAATACAATTATAGCATGAATAATAGACAATTATCATGA
The DNA here is from genome assembly GCF_018294505.1 of Triticum aestivum. Classification (NCBI taxonomy): domain Eukaryota; kingdom Viridiplantae; phylum Streptophyta; class Magnoliopsida; order Poales; family Poaceae; genus Triticum; species Triticum aestivum. Next base: position 23,148,726 of record NC_057811.1, on the reverse strand, counting down.
ACAAAGAAATATAATAATAACCATTTATTATTGCCTCTAGGGCATATTTCCAACAGTCTCCCACTTGCACTAGAGTCAATAATCTAGTTACATTGTGATGAATCGAACACCCATTGCGTCCTGGTGTTGATCATGTTTTGCCCTAGGGAGAGGTTTAGTCAACGGATCTGCTACATTCAGGTCCGTATGTACTTTACAAATATCTATGTCTCCATTTTGAACACTTTCACGAATGGAGTTGAAGCGACGCTTGATATGCCTGGTCTTCCTGTGAAACCTGGGCTCCTTCGCAAGGGCAATAGCTCCAGTGTTGTCACAGAAGAGAGTCATCGGGCCCGACGCATTGGGAATCACCCCTAGGTCGGTAATGAACTCCTTCATCCAGACTGCTTCCTGTGCTGCCTCCGAGGCTGCCATGTACTCCGCTTCACATGTAGATCCCGCCACGACGCTTTGCTTGCAACTGCACCAGCTTACTGCTCCTCCATTCAAAATATACACGTATCCGGTTTGTGACTTCGAGTCATCCAGATCTGTGTCGAAGCTAGCGTCGACGTAACCCTTTACGACGAGCTCTTCGTCACCTCCATAAACGAGAAACATATCCTTAGTCCTCTTCAGGTACTTCAGGATATTCTTGACCGTTGTCCAGTGTTCCATGCCGGGATTACTTTGGTACCTTCCTACCAAACTTACGGCAAGGTTTACATCAGGTCTGGTACACAGCATGGCATACATAATAGACCCTATGGCCGAGGCATAGGGGATGACACTCATCTTTTCTATATCTTCTGCCGTGGTCGGGCATTGAGCCTTGCTCAATTGCACACCTTGCAATACAGGCAAGAACCCCTTCTTGGACTGATCCATACTGAACTTCTTCAATATCTTGTCAAGGTATGTACTCTGTGAAAGACCAATGAGGCGTCTTGATCTATCTCTATAGATCTTGATGCCTAATATATAAGCAGCTTCTCCAAGGTCCTTCATTGAAAAACACTTATTCAAATAGGCCTTTATACTTTCCAAGAATTCTATATCATTTCCCATCAATAGTATGTCATCCACATATAATATGAGAAATGCTACAGAGCTCCCACTCACTTTCTTGTAAACACAGGCTTCTCCATAAGTCTGTGTAAACCCAAACGCTTTGATCATCTCATCAAAGCGAATGTTCCAACTCCGAGATGCTTGCACCAGCCCATAGATTGAGCGCTGGAGCTTGCATACTTTGTTAGCATTCTTAGGATCGACAAAACCTTCCGGCTGCATCATATACAACTCTTCCTTAAGGAAGCCGTTAAGGAATGCCGTTTTGACGTCCATCTGCCATATCTCATAATCATAGTATGCGGCAATTGCTAACATGATTCGGACGGACTTCAGCTTCGCTACGGGTGAGAAAGTCTCATCGTAGTCAACCCCTTGAACTTGTCGATAACCCTTAGCGACAAGTCGAGCTTTGTAGATGGTCACATTACCATCTGCGTCCGTCTTCTTCTTAAAGATCCATTTGTTTTCTATGGCTCGCCGATCATCGGGCAAGTCAGTCAAAGTCCATACTTCGTTTTCATACATGGATCCTATCTCGGATTTCATGGCTTCTAGCCATTTGTCGGAATCCGGGCCCGCCATCGCTTCTTCATAGTTCGAAGGTTCACCGTTGTCTAACAACATGATTTCCAGGACAGGGTTGCCGTACCACTCTGGTGCGGAACGTGTCCTTGTGGACCTACGAAGTTCAGTAGTAACTTGATCCGAAGCTTCATGATCATCATCATTAACTTCCTCCCCAGTCGGTGTAGGCACCACAGGAACATTTTCCCGCGCTGCGCTACTTTCCGGTTCGGAAGGGGTGACTATCACCTCATCAAGTTCCACTTTCCTCCCACTCAATTCTTTCGAGAGAAACTCCTTCTCTAGAAAGGACCCGTTCTTGGCAACGAAGATCTTGCCCTCGGATCTGAGGTAGAAGGTATACCCAATAGTTTCCTTAGGGTATCCTATGAAGACGCATTTTTCCGACTTGGGTTCGAGCTTTTCAGGTTGAAGTTTCTTGACATAAGCATCGCATCCCCAAACTTTTAGAAACGACAGCTTAGGTTTCTTCCCAAACCATAATTCATACGGTGTCGTCTCAACGGATTTCGACGGAGCCCTATTTAAAGTGAATGCGGCAGTCTCTAAAGCATAGCCCCAAAATGAGAGCGGTAAATCGGTAAGAGACATCATAGATCGCACCATATCCAATAGAGTGCGATTACGACGTTCGGACACACCATTTCTCTGAGGTGTTCCAGGCGGCGTGAGTTGTGAAACTATTCCACATTTCCTTAAGTGTGTACCAAATTCGTGACTTAAATATTCTCCACCACGATCTGATCGTAAGAATTTTATTTTCTGTCACGTTGATTCTCAACTTCACTCTGAAATTCCTTGAACTTTTCAAAGGTTTCAGACTTGTGTTTCATTAGGTAGACATACCCATATCTACTTAAATCATCAGTGAGAGTGAGAACATAACGATATCCTCCGCGAGCCTCAACACTCATTGGACCACACACATCGGTATGTATGATTTCCAATAAGTTGGTTGCTCGCTCCATTGTTCCGGAGAACGGAGTCTTGGTCATCTTACCCATGAGGCATGGTTCGCACGTGTCAAATGATTCGTAATCAAGAGACTCCAAAAGTCCATCTGCATGGAGCTTCTTCATGCGCTTGACACCAATGTGACCAAGGCGGCAGTGCCACAAGTATGTGGGACTATCGTTATCAACTTTACATCTTTTGGTATTCACACTATGAACATGTGTAACATCACGTTCGAGATTCATCAAAAATAAACCATTGACCAGCGGGGCATGACCATAAAACATATCTCTCAAATAAATAGAACAACCATTATTCTCGGATTTAAATGAGTAGCCATCTCGAATTAAACGAGATCCAGATACAATGTTCATGCTCAAAGCTGGCACTAAATAACAATTATTGAGGTTTAAAACTAATCCCGTGGGTAGATGCAGAGGTAGCGTGCCGACGGCGATCACATCGACCTTGGAACCATTCCCGACGCGCATCGTCACCTCGTCCTTTGCCAGTCTCCGTTTATTCCGTAGTTCCTGTTTTGAGTTACAAATATGAGCAACCGCACCGGTATCAAATACCCAGGAGCTACTACGAGTACTGGTAAGGTACACATCAATTACATGTATATCACATATACCTTTGGTGTTGCCGGCCTTCTTCTTGTCCGCTAAGTATTTGGGGCAGTTCCGCTTCCAGTGACCACTTCCCTTGCAATAAAAGCACTCAGTCTCGGGCTTGGGTCCATTCTTTGACTTCTTCCCAGTAACTGGTTTACCGGGCGCGGCAACTCCCTTGCCGTCCTTCTTGAAGTTCTTCTTACCCTTGCCCTTCTTGAACTTAGTGGTTTTATTCACCATCAACACTTGATGTTCTTTTCTGATCTCTACCTCAGCTGATTTCAGCATTGAATATACCTCAGGAATGGTCTTTTCCATCCCCTGCATATTGAAGTTCATCACAAAGCTCTTGTAGCTTGGTGGAAGCGACTGGAGGATTCTGTCAATGACCGCGTCATCCGGGAGATTAACTCCCAGCTGAGACAAGCGGTTGTGCAACCCAGACATTCTGAGTATGTGCTCACTAACAGAACTATTCTCCTCCATTTTACAGCTGAAGAACTTGTCGGAGACATCATATCTCTCGACCCGGGCATGAGCTTGAAAAACCAGTTTCAGCTCCTCGAACATCTCATATGCTCCATGTTTCTCAAAACGTTTTTGGAGACCCGGTTCTAAGCTGTAAAGCATGCTGCACTGAACGAGGGAGTAATCATCAGCACGCTGCTGCCAAGCGTTCATAACGTCTTGGTTCTCAGGGATTGGTGCTTCACCTAGCGGTGCTTCTAAGACATAATCTTTCTTGGCTACTATGAGGATGATCCTCAGGTTCCGGACCCAGTCCGTATAGTTGCTGCCATCATCTTTCAGCTTGGTTTTCTCTAGGAACGCGTTGAAATTGAGGACAACGTTGGCCATTTGATCTACAAGACATAGTGTAAAGATTTTAGACTAAGTTCATGATAATTAAGTTCATCTAATCAAATTTTTAATGAACTCCCACTCAGATAGACATCCCTCTAGTCATCTTAGTGAAACATGATCCGAATTCAACTAGGCCGTGTCCGATCATCACGTGAGACGGACTAGTCAAGATCGGTGAACATCTCCATGTTGATCGTATCTTCTATACGACTCATGCTCGACCTTTCGGTCCTCCGTGTTCCGAGGCCATGTCTGTACATGCTAGGCTCGTCAAGTCAACCTAAGTGTATTGCGTGTGTTCCGAGGCCATGTCTGTACATGCTAGGCTCGTCAACACCCGTTGTATTCGAACGTTAGAATCTATCACACCCGATCATCACGTGGTGCTTCGAAACAACGAACCTTCGCAACGGTGCACAGTTAGGGTGAACACTTTCTTGAAATTATTATAAGGGATCATCTTACTTACTACCGTCGTTCTAAGCAAATAAGATGCAAAAACATGATAAACATCACATGCAATCAAATAGTGACATGATATGGCCAATATCATCATGCTCCTTTGATCTCCATCTTCGGGGCACCATGATCATCTTCGTCACCGGCATGACACCATGATCTCCATCATCATGATCTCCATCATTGTGTCTTCATGAAGTCGTCACGCCAACGATTACTTCTACTTCTATGGCTAACGCGTTTAGCAACAAAGTAAAGTAAATTACATGGCGTTATTCAATGACACGCAGGTCATGCAAAATAATAAAGACAACTCCTATGGCTCCTGCCGGTTGTCATACTCATCGACATGCAAGTCGTGATTCCTATTACAAGAATATGATCAATCTCATACATCACATATATCATTCATCACATCTTCTGGCCATATCACATCACATAGCACTTGCTGCAAAAACAAGTTAGACGTCCTCTAATTGTTGTTGCAAGTTTTTACGTGGTTTGTAGGTTTCTAGCAAGAACGTTTTCTTACCTACGTATGACCACAACGTGATTTGCCAATTTCTATTTACCCTTCATAAGGACCCTTTTCATCGAATCCGTTCCGACTAAAGTAGGAGAGACAGACACCCGCTAGCCACCTTATGCAACTAGTGCATGTCAGTCGGTGGAACCTGTCTCACGTAAGCGTACGTGTAAGGTCGGTCCGGGCCGCTTCATCCTACAATGCCGCCGAAACAAGAAACGACTAGTAGCGGCAAGAAGAATTGGCAAACTCAACGCCCACAACTGCTTTGTGTTCTACTCGTGCATAGTAACTACGCATAGGCCTGGCTCATGATGCCACTGTTGGGAATCGTAGCATAATTTAAAATTTTCTACGCTCACCAAGATGCATCTATGGAGTCTACTAGCAACGAGGGGAAAGGAGTGCATCTACATACCCTTGTAGATCGCGAGCGGAAGCATTCCAATGAACGTGGATGACGGAGTCGTACTCGCCGTGATCCAAATCACCGATGGCCGAGTGCCGAACGGACGGCACCTCCGCGTTCAACACACGTACGGTGTAGCGACGTCTCCTCCTTCTTGATCCAGCAAGGGGGAAGGAGAGGTTGATGGAGATCCAGCAGCACGACGGCGTGGTGGTGGATGTAGCGGGTCTCGGCAGGGCTCTGCCAAGCTTCTGCGAGAAAGAGAGAGGTGTTGCAGGGGAGGAGGGAGGCGCCCAAGGCTGTGTGTTGCTGCCCTCCCTCCCCCCTTTATATAGGCCCCCTGGGGGGGTGCTGGCCCAGGGAGATGGGATCTCCAGGGGGGCGGCGGCCAAAGGGGGGAAGGGGTGCCTTGCCCCCCAAGGCAAGGGGGAAGCTCCCCCCTAGGGTTCCCAACCCTAGGCGCATGGGGGAGGCCCAAGGGGGGCGCCCCAGCCCACTAAGGGCTGGTTCCCTTCCACTTTCAGCCCACGGGGCCCTCCGGGATAGGTGGCCCCACCCGGTGGACCCCCGGGACCCTTCCGGTGGTCCCGGTACAATACCGGTAACCCCCGAAACTTTCCCGGTGGCCGAAACTTGACTTCCTATATATAATTCTTCACCTCCGGACCATTCCGGAACCTCTCGTGACGTCCGGGATCTCATCCGGGACTCCGAACAACTTTCGGGTTTCCGCATACATATATCTCTACAACCCTAGCGTCACCGAACCTTAAGTGTGTAGACCCTACGGGTTCGGGAGACATGCAGACATGACCGAGACGCCTCTCCGGTCAATAACCAACAGCGGGATCTGGATACCCATGTTGGCTCCCACATGTTCCACGATGATCTCATCGGATGAACCACGGTGTCGAGGATTCAATCAATCCGTATGCAATTCCCTTTGTCAATCGGTATGTTACTTGCCCGAGATTCGATCGTCGGTATCCCAATACCTTGTTCAATCTCGTTACCGGCAAGTCTCTTTACTCGTACCGCAATGCATGATCCCGTGACTAACGCCTTAGTCACATTGAGCTCATTATGATGATGCATCACCGAGTGGGCCCAGAGATACCTCTCCGTCACACGGAGTGACAAATCCCAGTCTCGATCCGTGCCAACCCAACAGACACTTTCGGAGATACCCGTAGTGCACCTTTATAGTCACCCAGTTACGTTGTGACGTTTGGCACACCCAAAGCACTCCTACGGTATCCGGGAGTTGCACGATCTCATGGTCTAAGGAAAAGATACTTGACATTGGAAAAGCTCTAGCAAACGAAACTACACGATCTTTTATTCTATGCTTAGGATTGGGTCTTTTCCATCACATCATTCTCCTAATGATGTGATCCCGTTATCAATGACATCCAATGTCCATAGTCAGGAAACCATGACTATCTGTTGATCAACGAGCTAGTCAACTAGAGGCTTACTAGGGACACGCTGTGGTCTATGTATTCACACATGTATTACGATTTCCGGACAATACAATTATAGCATGAATAATAGAATATTATCATGAACAAAGAAATATAATAATAACCATTTATTATTGCCTCTAGGGCATATTTCCAACACCTGTGCCTTGGCCATAGGTTATAAAGTATGCCATGCTGTGTACCAGATCTATTGTATACCCTAGACTGATTTTGGCAAGGGAGTACAATAGTGATCTAGGAGTAGATCACTAGACAGCGGTCAAAATTATCCTTAATGGAATAAGGATATGTTTCTCGATTATGGAAGTGACAAAAGGTTCGTCGTAAAGGGTTACATCGATGCAAGTTTTGACACTAAATCTAGATGACTCTAAGTCTCGGTCTAGATACATATTGAAAGTGGGAGCAATTAGCTAGAGTAGCTCCGTGCAGAGCATTGTAGTCATAGAAATTTGCAAAATACTTACGGATCTGAATATGACAGACCCGTTGACTAAAATTATCTCACAATCAAAACATGATCACACCTTAGTACTCTTTGGGTGTTAATCACATAGCGATGTGAACTAGATTATTGACTCTAGTAAACCCTTTGAGTGTTGGTCACATAGAGATGTGAACTATGGGTGTTAATCACATGGTGATGGTAATTATTGATGTTAAATCACATGGCGATGTGAACTAGATTATTGACTCTAATGCAAGTGGGAGTCTGAAGGAAATATGCCCTAGAGGCAATAATTAAGTATTATATATTTCCTTATATCATGATAAATGTTTATTATTCATGCTAGAAGTGTATTAACCGGAAACATAATACATGTGTGAATACATAGACAAACAGAGTGTCACTAGTATGCCTCTACTTGACTAGCTCGTTAATCAAAGATGGTTATGTTTCCTAGCCATAGACATGAGTTGTCATTTGATTAACGGGATCACCTCATTAGGAGAATGACGTGATTGACTTGACCCATTCCGTTAGCTTAGCACCCGATCGTTTAGTATGTTGCTATTGCTTTCTTCATGACTTATACATGTTCCTATGACTATGAGATTATGCAACTCCCGTTTACCGGAGGAACACTTTGTGTGCTACCAAACGTCACAACGTAAATGGGTGATTATAAAGGTGCTCTACAGGTGTCTCCAAAGGTACTTGTTGGGTTGGCGTATTTCGAGATTAGGATTTGTCACTCCAATTGTCGGAGAGGTACCTCTGGGCCCACTCAGTAATGCACATCACTATAAGCCTTGCAAGCATTGTGACTAATGAGTTAGTTGCGGGATGATGTGTTACGGAACGAGTAAAGAGACTTGCCGGTAACGAGATTGAACTAGGTATCGAGATACCGACGATCAAATCTCGGGCAAGCAACATACCGGTGACAAAGGGAACAACGTATGTTGTTATGCGGTCTGACCGATAAAGATCTTCGTAGAATATGTGGGAGCCAATATGGGCATCCAGGTCCCGCTATTGGTTATTGACCGGAGACGTGTCTCGGTCATGTCTACATAGTTCTCGAACCCGTAGGGTCCGCACGCTTAACGTTACGATGACAGTTTTATTGAGTTTTGATGTACCGAAGGAGTTCGGAGTCCCGGATGAGATCGGGGATATGACGAGGAGTCTCGAAATGGTCGAGACGTAAAGATCGATATATTGGACGACTATATTCGGACTTCGTAAAGGTTCCGAGTGATTCGGGTATTTTTCGGAGTACCGAAGAGTTACGGGAATACGTATTGGGCCTTATTGGGCCATACGGGAAAGAAGAAAAAGGGCCTCAAGGGTGGCCGCACCCCTCCCCTTGGTCTGGTCCGAATTGGACTAGGGAAGGGGGGCGCCCCCTTCCTTCCTTCTCTTTTTCCCTTCCTCTTTTCCTATTCCATATGGGAGGTGGAATCCTACTAGGACTAGGGAGTCCTAGTAGGACTCCACACTTGGTGCGCCCCCTCCTAGGGCCGGCCTCCTCCTCCCTTGCTCCTTTATATACGGGGGCAGGGGGCACTCCAGAGACACAACAATTGATCCTTGAGATCTCTTAGGCGTGTGCGGTGCCCCCCTCCACCATATTACACCTCGATAATACCGTTGCGGAGCTTAGGTGAAGCCCTGCGTCGGTGGAACATCATCATCGTCACCACGCCATCGTGCTGACGAAACTCTCCCTCAACACTCGGCTGGATCGGAGTTCGAGGGACGTCATCGAGCTGAACATGTGTAGAACTCGGAGGTGCCGTACGTTCGGTACTTGATCGGTCGGATCGTGAAGACGTACGACTACATCAACCGCGTTGTGATAACGCTTCCGCTGTCGGTCTACGAGGGTACGTGGACAACACTCTCCCCTCTCGTTGCTATGCATCACCATGATCTTGCGTGTGCGTAGGAAATTTTTTGAAATTACTACGTTCCCCAACACTAATACCCTTCGTGGCGTAGTAGTCTCGAACGGCCTGCACCCGAGCCTCGTGCCATAAGTTCTGAAGTAGGCGGTTGCACTCGGTTTCGACAACCATAGACGCGACCTCCTGCTCTCCCTCTGAAATCCTGTAGAAGGTCTGCAATCAAACAAGACAACACTGATTAGTACAATCACTAGGTAGTGTTGATTTTTAATTCTGTAAAGGAGAAATTACCCAAAACCGACGGAACACAATGTCGGCCACCGTCTCGCACAAGACACCGGCGACCATCTCCTCCGGCGGGGCCGGGGCAACCGAGTACAGCTCCCAGCTCAGTGCTAGTTGTGGAAGCTGACCCTCACCGGGCAACGTGACCCACCCAGGGAGGTGTTGCCGGCAAAGCATACCAAGGACCTGGTTGGGCCTGCGGACACCACGGGGGTGTACCCAGCCCCTGCAGTATGACAAGACCAACGCATTAGATAGTAATTTGAAGGAACATGAAGGCAAAAGGTAAAAAAATAGTAAATGCACTTACTTCAACCCTTTAGGCGCAATCAACCACCTCTGGTCGGGGGTCGTCGGCACGGGCGGGAGCTTTGTACAACCACGCTTGTAGACCTTCTTGCCCTTCTCAACCAGCTCGTTGTCGCTATAGCTATCATCAGAAAAGGTGTCCTCGCTACCATCAGTAGGGCCACTAGCCTCCGGAGTCTCGTGGGAAGAAGACTCCGGGATCGGAGTCTTTTGGGACGAAGACTCTGGGACCGGAGTCTTCTGGGACGAAGACTCTGGGACTGGACTCACGTGGGGCGAAGGATCGGCGACACGAGTCTGGTGGGGCGAAGGATCGGCGACTCGAGTCTGGTGGGGCGAAGGATCAGCGACCGGAGGCTCATGGACCAAAGTTTGAGACGGGTCCACGTCAAACGGAGCAGTCCTGTGGTCGGGTGAATCAGCTGAGGGTGGCAGCGAGGAAGGCGTAGCAGCCTTCCTACCTCTCCCGCTGCCATGTCCACCTCTAGCAGCCTTCTTCGTCCTCCCCCGACCTCTCCCAGCCGAAGAAGAAGCGCCCACCGCAGCTGTCTGCATACTGTCTAGCAGCGCTCTCCGGAGGGGCTGGGTTGGAATAATGGAACCATCCCTCCCAGTAGCGCTCGCAGGAGGCTCGGAGCGCTCTGGACCCTTTCTCACCATCCCGTCAACACCTGCAATGACAAAAAGTAAACGAAATTAGTACAACATAAAAAAATTGGATACCTAGCATGAATAATATGTATATAATTTAAGTGTATCATCATCATGAACATAATAAAAAATTGAATACCTCACATTACTAATATTACTCTGAATCGTCTATATATGCTCCGGGATCATTAAATGCATCATCATCATCACTATCAGTGACGTGCTCATCATCATCATCAATAAATGCATCAACATGTGGAAGGCCTCCTTTACATGATCGTTCAAGCATTGACAGGTCATCTGCAGCAGTAACTTCTTCTTGTTCCGGCTCAGGGGTGCAGTCGGATTCACTATTGTTGTCTACTTCAATGTTCTGGGTTGGAGTAGAGCGGTTCTTGAAATGTTTTTTGGAAAGACGTGTTTCTTGGAAGAATTCTCCTTCGTCATATGTATCTTGGTTAATGTGAGGTTCATAATCCTCTTCATTGGGGGGAGGTGGTCTAACACGTGGCGGCACTTCACAAACGACATCCCAACCACTGAGATTTGGATCACTTTGACAGGCCCACGGTAGATAGAAAACTTGGGTTGCCTGTTGAGTCGTAAAATGGACATCGGGAACATCCAAATGGGTGCTTTGTTTGATTTTGACTAGCCCTATATGTTCATGAGTCCTTCTAGTCTCCCTCGGCTGGAACCAATAACATCTAGAGACTACGACGTTTGGTGGGTTTTCAGCATAGAATTGAAGTTCATAAATTGCTTCAACTCTTCCATAATACTCGATATCTCCTTCGCCAATAGCAGAGACACAACAATTTTTAGACTTTCGGTCGGCCATAGATAGCTCTTTGCCATAGGTACGAAAGCGATACCCGTTGATGTCGTATTTGTCAAATGAACGGACCTTATAGTCAAAATCATTAGCTACTTGTCTCAATTCGGCATCCATAATCTCTAAATTAGCCTACAAGTTTAATACGAAAGGATTGTTGCATTAGTCACAAATTAGCCAAAGAAATGAAATGGTCTAATGGAAAATACCGTTTTTTTGAACCAAGAGATGAAACTGGGATATTCGCCTCCTTGCTTTGCCAGAAGCTCATACTCTTCGACGGAATCCTTTTGGATCACCGCTCCATACAAGAATATGGTGACGTATCGACTGCATAAAATATCCAGGAATAAGAGCAGTTCATAGGAATTAGAAGTTGCGAAACAATGTACCGAGATCTTACTCGATGTACGGCCGCACTTCTGTTAGGTTGTTGAAGAGATACAGCGAAATGGTCCACCATTCTTCAACATCCACGATACTAGTTTCCAACCACTGGCTGGTGCGAGATTCCCTTTGAATAGGCTGAGGTTGGATCGACCCTTTTTAGGGTCGTCAGCATTGTACCGAGGCTTCGGATTATGCAAATGACGATTTTTGGCTTCGTAGTGTGTGGTCACGAAGTTTGCCGCCTCCTCAGTGATGAATGCCTCGGCCATCGATGCTTCAATTCTACGTTTATTTTTACATTTTGCTTGAAGCGTCTTCTGCATCCTCTCAGTTGAGTAGCAACAACGATTTTGCACGCCCCCCCCCCCAATCGTGCCTCGGTCGGGAGATGCAAAATCAAGTGTTGCATTGGATTAAAGAAGCTTGGCAGAAAGATTATCTCTAACTTGCAGATCAACTCCGGCGCCAACTATTCCATTTCTTCTAGGAGGCCAGGCGATAGTTCTTTCACACAAAGAACACGGAAGAAATAGCTAAGCTCTGCCAGTACTAGCCATTCATCCTTGGGGATGAAGCCACGCAACATCACCGGCATTATCCACTCAATCCATATGTGCCAATCATGACTTTTTAGACCAAATATTTTAAATTTTTCAAGACTCGCTCCCCTCTTTAGATTTGCTGCATACCCATCGAGGAACATCAACTGCATTTTCACCCACAAAATAATTTCCTTCATAGCTGGCCTTCCAAGATTGAACCATGCCTTTGGCTTCGTCCAGTTCCGCTTTCCTTTCGGTTCTTGCATGTTTTCTAACGGTCTATCACATAGCTCCTCTTGATCGACTCTAGCCTTAGTATTATCCTTTGGTTTCCCCTCTATGTCGAACAATGTACCAAAAATGGCTTCGGCGATATTCTTTTCAGTGTGCATCATGACGATGTTGTGTGGGAAAAGGAGGTCTTTGAAGTAAGGCAGATCCCACAAGCATGTCTTGTGAGTCCAGGCATGTTCCTTATTATACCCCTTGAAATACCCTAGACGCTCTGGATCTGGCTCGAGAGCGTTTAACTAATCTAGGGTCTGTTGGCCTGTCAACGCAGGTGGTGCAGAGTGTTTGACAACTCTACCTTTGATGGAAGCGATAAAAGTAAAGGTTTACTCCCCCTCCAATATGGCTCTCTCCCACCTCCTCCCCGGCGACACCCACCACCTCCGGCGATCTCCTCAACCAGCCATCAATTTCTAGTTTCTTTCCAATAGATCTCTCCGGAGTGTTGTGATCTACACGTTCATACCCATCTCCCATGGGTTCCAATGATGGATCTACCCTTGGCTTGGACTTCTCCAAGGGTTTGGTTTTTGTAGATAAGGTTTTCCAATCTACTGGTTTTTCTGTGCACCCTGTGGATGATTCGGAGATCTTCACCATGGTGGTCTCTTTTGGGCGTCATGTTTTTCGTCTAAATGAAGATTCAGTGGCGGCGGCCCTTGAGGCAGCCATTGGTGGTTCGGCTATTGAGTTCATGGTTTTCTTGATCAAGGATAAGGTATTTGGATTTCAAGTATCTTGCAAGGCAGTAGCCATGATTATTCTAAGTCTTAGATCTTTTGCATGTGATCATTTCAAATGTTACTTTCATCTTTGGGGTAACGGTGGCCCAAATTGGGGTCGTGAGTTTAAGATTTGGAAATTAGAATGTGATGCTGAGTGGATCCTTGTTAGTCCCTCAAAAAGGCGTGCTACTATTGGTTTGTTGGCCATGCATAAGAAACCTCCAAAGTCCTCTTTCAAATCTGTTCATTCAGTTGGCAAGAAATTATCATTTGCAGTCTTTCAAAACTACTCAGCTTGTCGTGGTTATCGTTATCCAACCACTGAAAATTGCATTCAAACTACTCAAGATGCGGCTTATTATATTCCACCATATGAGAGGGTAGTCATTCATCCAACCGTGCTGGCGAATCTCCGGTGGATGTCGACGAGGCCTTCGATATCTTTTGGCACGGTGCAAGATTTACTGTCTCCGGCTGAACAGACGCCGCCCTTCTCGGGCGGGAATCATGGTTCTTTGAATGTGGGCACACCTGGCCATGTTGATCCATCTTCGGTGTGTGCCACAGGCCGGGAGGAGCGCATGTGTTCTGGGCCGTTGGATGGGGCTGAGCAGAATCTCTCTTCTGGGCTATCTAATATTCCTTCTTCGCAACAAGCTAGAGAAGATTTTGACAATTTGATTTTTGGAATGGTTGAGGAAATTCACACGTGTCGGAATTGCTTGGAAAAGGGACATTTTGCTACTGCGTGCACGTCCAAACTCTGGTGCCTCTCTTGCTACCGTATTGGTCATGTTAAAAAAGATTACAACAAATTTGCTCGGATCTTGGGTTTGGTTTGGCAACCAAAACCCGCTAACGTTGCAACTTCCGAGGCATCCAGCGAGAATATCTCTCTGACGTCGCATTTACCAAACTTGGACCTCCCTTGCACTTCCACATTTACTGCCTCGTCCAGTCCCATCAGCCCCGGACCCAAGACTCCATCGACTTCACCGCCTCCTACGCCTCCTCCGCCGCTGCACTCGCCGTCGGCGGAGCACGAGTGCTCTGCTCCCATGGCCAACTTCCATCTGGATCCTCTGCTCTACGTCCCGGCTGACCACCACATTGTTGATGGTGGGGAAGATCGGGTGCCGAGAACCTTTGTGACGCCACATACCCCAATTGTGCGCCGACATGAAGAGTTTATGCTTGCTGAGGTAATGCCGATCCCTCCGCCTGATCAGATAGGTGCTGCTAGGGAAGAGGTCGTTCAGTGGCTGCAAGTGCATGGTGTCTTAGTCAGGTCTGCGCAGCCCTGGATCCACTCGGTCGGTCTTTTTGAGCTTAGAGATGTTGTCGTTCGGTTCCAGTTGCTTCAACTTCCACCGCAGCCGCTGGGCAATGATCGTTTTGTCCGTTTCATGAAGCATGATGCGGGTGAGTCCTTCAGGGGCGCCCAAGGTTTTCGTCAGGGTTTACTCATGTTTTTGGGCATCCCTCTAGATCTTCGCAATACCGATTGTGTCAGAGCTGCAGTGAACACGTTCGGCGAGTTTCATCATTGCATTAGCGATGATCCCTATCTGGTTTGGACTCTGGTTTTTGCATCTTTCCCTGAAGATGTTCTTGTGCCCCGTGACGTCGTGTTCATGGATTATGCTGCTTGGGGCGGCGCGCGGGTCTCTTGGACGGCACCTATGTATATTTTGGGCGCGAATTTTGCTGAACAGGTGCCACAGGATGAAGATTGGATGCCCATCAACGGCAATCCACATCCGGTTCCTGGGGTGCCTTTCCCTAATCTGCCACCGTTTAACTTGCCCTCGTATCTAGCTTTGGGATGGAATGATGTCCCCCCTCCTCCTCCAGAGCCTGCTGTCAATGAAGTGGGAGATGATAATTGGGGTAATTGGAATGAGCCAGTGGACCGGCCTGTACCGCAAGACCAAGAATCCATGGTGATTGATGTTTCTGCGTAGCCAAGCTCTGATGCTATTCAGCAGGTTCATGTTGTTCCAGTTATTTCGTCTGATGAGGAATTGCGTGAGGTTCCTGATGTTCCTTTGGTTGCGGCTCACAATATTAATGATGCAAGCAATTGGGCAATTGTGGTTTATCAGCCTCCTTTGATTGTGCCTAAAGTTGAGCTGCCTGTTATTGTTCCTTTTGGGCCTCCTTTGCCGCCTGAAATGGTGTGGAGGAGGACTTTTGAAAATCTCCTGCAAGCTCCTATTGTCTTCATTGTTCCAAAGCCTGTTACTTTGCAGCCTCTTGAGACAATGGTTTTATCAAAGAGGAGTTGGGACTTTGCCTTCAGAGACATGGATTTACCTTTGCTCACTTGGAAGGACCAGGAGCCAGTTAGGCCGGTTGCTAGGGCGTTGTTCTCTGCACCAACTGCAGCACCCCCTAAAGCTTGGAGGCCTCGCAAGACGTTGGCGCCTACTCCCATCGTGGACACCTCTGTTCGAAGATGTACCAGGAGCTCGGCCCAACGTGATGGGTTCAAGGCCACCTTTCAGGAGCTAACTTTGCAGCCCAAAAGGAAGAAGCCCAGAGCAAAGCCTTTCACTGCTGAGATGCCAGACGACCCAGCCCAGGAGGAGATCTCACCAGCTACACCTGTCAGTTGTCTGCAAGAAATTGGGAAGGAGCTGGAGATTGATGCTAAGCTTCTATTTGTGGATGCACTTATGGTGGACCCACCTAATGCTGCTGCCACTAATTCAAATGAATAGTGTGGTCATTTATTCTTGGGTCTGGAAAGCCCCTGAATTTGCTCTTTAGCTGTCCTTTTGTTGGTTACTCTGTCATGCAAACTTTTATGTAATAGTGTTGGGTCAGACTTTTATGTGCTCTTTTGGTCATATGGCACTGTGTGTTGTGTGCTTTGTGGACCTTATCTTATTATGTTTTAATGAGTAGCCTTTGTAGAAACTGGAATGTTATGTGCTGGAATGTCAGAGGTTTAAATTCTGAGGCTAGGCAGAGAGCAGTCAGGCAAAACATTGATGAAAGTCAGTGTGCTATTGCCTGTTTGCAAGAAACAAAATGTTCCTCTTTTGATTCTAGATCAATTAAAAGTTTCTGTCCTAAGAGATTTGACAGCTTTGCTTGCTCTCCTTCCATGGGAGCCTCTGGGGAATTCTTGTGGTCTGGAACTCCTCTGTCTTTATTGGAACTTTAATTGAGATTCAGCAATTTGCAGTGGTTGTTGAGTTTGTGTCCAGACAGAACAATGATAAATGGATTTTGGTTGCTGTATATGGGCCTTGCCAGGGTGAAGCCAGAGATAATTTTGTCACTTGGCTTTATAATCTTTGTATTCCTGTTGATGATAATTGGTTGCTTTTAGGGGACTTTAATTTCATTAGGTCCATAGATAATAGCAATTTACCTGGTGGGGACCTAAATGACATGTTCATTTTTAATGAGATAATTGGGCATTTGGGCCTTCTTGAATTGGCCATCAAGGGAAGAGCTTTCACTTGGTCAAATATGCAAGGCAGCCCACTTTTTGAGCAATTAGACTGGTTTTTCACTTCAGTAGACTGGATCTCTGACTATCCTATGACTGAAGTGCTCCCCCTTGCTAGGACTGCATCTGATCATGTCCCCTGTGTTGTATCAATCAAAACAACCATCCCTAAGTCAAATCTCATTAGGTTTGAGAACTATTGGTTGGAGTTGGAAGGCTTTATGGATTGTGTTGATAGGTCTTGGAGAATACCTTCTGGGAAGGGGCACATCACTGCTAGGATTGCTGATAAGTTTAAGTCTCTGAGAATGTGTCTCAAAAGATGGCAAATGAATGTATTTAAGTTGAAGCTCCTGATTGGTAAATGTAATCATGTTATTTTTCTTCTGGATGAATTAGAGGAGTGGACGACTCTGTTTATTCAGGAATTTAACTTCAGAAGAATTGTCAAAGTGCACATGGAGAAACTGTTACATTTGCAATTCCTTTATTGGAAGAAAAGGTGCACTATCAGATACATTAAGGTGGGAGGGGAAAATACTAAGTTTTTTCATGCCATGGCCACTAAAAGGCACAGGAGGAATTCTATTGCAAGTCTCAAGTTACCTGATGGTACTGTGGTTAATGACCATTCCCAAATGGAAGGAATCATCTGGAATTGTTTTAAAAATAGGATGGGTACCTCTAGAGGCATTGTGATGGGTTTTGACCTCTCTACTCTCATCACTCCTGTACAAGGCCTTGACATTCTCACCAAGCCCTTTGAAAAGGATGAAATGGATAAAGTGGTTAAGCATATGCCTGTGGATAAAGCTCCAGGTCCTGATGGGTTTAATGGCCTGTTCTTCAAGAAATGCTGGCATATAATCTCTCAGGATTTTTATGAGTTAGCTCAGGCTTTCTTTGAGGGCTCTGGTGTCTTGGAGAATATTAATGACTCATACATAACTCTTGTACCTAAAAAGCTCACACCTGAAGAGGTGGGAGATTATAGGCCTCTTTCTCTTACTAGTATGGGTCTGAAGTTTCTCACTAAAATGGCAGCAAATAGGTTTCAAGAGGTGCAGTGCATTCACAAGAACAAATATGGTTTTATTAAGAGCAGAACTATTCAGGATTGTTTAGGTTGGACCTTTGAGTACCTGCATCAGTGTCATCAATCTAGGAGGCCAGTTGTAATCCTTAAGTTAGATTTTGAGAAGGCTTTTGACTCATTGGAACATGAAGCTCTTTTTCAGATTCTTAGGCACAAAGGTTTTAATGAGAAATGGATTCTTTGGATGAAGCAGCTGCTGGGCACTGGTACCTCTTCAGTTCTTCTTAATGGTGTCCCTGGGAGGAAATTTGTTTGTAAAAAGGGGGTTAGACAGGGTGATCCTGTCTCTCCACTTCTCTTTGTTATAGTTGCAGATCTTTTACAATCAGTTATTAATGACATGTTCAGAAGAGGAATTCTGCACCTGCCTATCCCTTGTCATGACCAGGATTACCCTGTGATCCAATATGCAGATGATACCTTAATTATCTTACATGCTGATAGGACACGGCTCCTGGCTTTGAGAGATATGTTCCAAGTGTTTGATCAGTCCACTGGTCTTGATGTGAACTATCATAAATCTTTTCTCATCCCCATAAATGTTGATCCTATTGTGATGAGTGATCTGGCTGTTGCTTTTGGTTGCCAAATAGGGAAAATGCTTTTCAATTATCTTGGGCTGCCAGTGGGAACCACAAGGCCCAAAATGGTGGACTTTATGCCACTTGTGGACTGTATGGAAAGAAGAATGACTCCTAGCTCTTCTTTCCTCAATCAAGGGGAGAGGCTACAATTTTTGAACTCTGCTTTGTCTTCCATGCCCATCTTCTTTATGTGCAATTTGGCTATTCCTGCTGGAATCCTCAAGCAGTTGGAGAGAATTCAGAGGCAGTGTTTATGGAGAAAGCATAGAGATGAACCAGCCCCTCCCTTGCTGCTTGGGAGCTTATTTGCAGGCCAAAAAACAGGGGTGGTCTTGGTATTCTCAATCTGGGGGTGCAGAATGTTGCCTTGCTCCTCAAGCATGCTAGTAACTTCCTCAATAGGAAGGATATTCCTTGGGTGTCTCTCATTTGGGACTCTTATTACCATGGAAGGGTGCCTCAAGGAACATCTGTTTGTGGCTCTTTATAGTGGAAGGATATTTGCAAGGTTATGCTGAGTTTTAGAGAATGTTCTTGGGTTCAAATTAATGAGGGGGACACTGCTCTCTTCTGGTCAGACAACTAGAATATTGGTGATGAGGTTTCTCCTCTCCAAACAAGATATCCTAGGTTATTCTCATATGTTAAAGACCCATGGATTTTAGTCAAGGAGTTTTTCAGTTCTCGGGATATTCTCCAGCATTTTCATCTCCCTTTGTCGGCTCAGGCATTTGGGGAGTTGGGTATGATCCAATCTTTGATGGGTTCTCACAACAGAACATCTGGCACTAAGGATGTGTGGTTTTGGCAGAACTCCTCCAAGCAGTATAGGCCCAAGATGTTTTACTTCCACACTTTTCAGCCTGAAGCCTTTAACCCTTTGCTCTGTTTGATATGGAAATCTTCCTGTACTCTCAAGATTAAGGTGTTTGCTTGGATGCTCATCATGGACAGGCTGAATACAAAGGATATGGTGGAAAGAAGGCATTGGCACATGGAGGATGGAGTGCATTGTAGACTCTGCCCCTTGCAGGTTCGAGAGACTAGGGATCATCTTTTCTTCAACTGCAACTTCAGTGTTAGAGTCTGGAATTATCTACAAATTGATTGGTCTTCGGGAGACTCAATGTCTGACTTGGTTATTCAGGCTAGGAATTGTTTTGATAAACCCTTTTTCTCTGAAGTGGTGTTCACTGCATGTTGGAATATCTGGATCATTAGAAATGCCAAAGTCTTTAGAAATGAGAGGGCCAGCTTTAATAAATGGCGAGGTGCTTTTAGGCATGATATCTCTCTCTTGCAATATAGGATTAAATCTGCCTACAAGGATGACCTTCTCAAGTGGATCTCTTTCCTTCCCCCTTAAGGCTTAGTGTAGTAAGGCATTTCTGCCCCCCTTCTCATAGTCTAGTTTCTTTTCTAGATTACCCCTTGTAATCAGCTTGTTGTATTTGTTCCTTCTGATTAATAAAGTTTAGCTATACTGTGGGGGTGTTGCCCCACAGTTCCCAGTAAAAAAATCTACCTTTGATGAAGTTCTTCTTGGCGTCCATGAACTTATGGCGAGGATATAGAAACGGTCTATGCAAGTCGAAGCAAGTATACTTGTGTCGTGCCGTCAGCCAACGAAACTCAAGAGCTCCCTTGCATGTGGGGCACGGGAACCTTCCATGCACACACCAGCCAACGAATAGCGCATACGCCGGCAAGTCATGCGTCAAGTACATGTACCAGGCACGCATTATGAAGTTCTGTTTGCTAAAGGCGTCGTATGTCTTGAACCCATTATCCCAAGCTTCTTGCAATTCGTCCTTAAGTGGCTGCATGTACACATTCATATTCTTCCCCGGATAGTTGGGCCCTGGAATTATCAACGTCAGGAAAATGTTCTTTCTTTACATAATCTGCCTAGGGGAGATTGAGTGGAATGACAAACACGGGCCAACAACTGTATTGGGCTACCGTTTGACCAAACACACTGAACCCATCCATGCTGACGGCGACTCGAGGATGCCTTGGATCTGCCGTTCTTTCCTTATGTAATGCATCGAAGCGCTTCCACGCTTCACCATCCGATGTGTGCACCCTCATCACATTCCCATCTGCATCTAGTTCAGTTCTTTTGCCCGTTTTGTGCCATGTCATCTGTCTGGCCGTCTCTTTGACCATGAAAAGACATTGAAGTCTTTGTACGATTGGCATATACCGAGGAACATTAACGGGTATTTTGGTCTGCGTCTTCTCACCCATACGGTTGTCTACCACAACATACCTGGAAGACTTGCAAATGGGACAATAGTTCAAGTCCTCATAATGAAGCCTAAATGAGACACATCCTTTCTCACAGGCATATATCTTCTCATAGGGCATCTTAAGAGCACGGAGGATTTTGTCTCACTGGTACAGGTTTGGAGGTAGCACATGGCCTTTGGGTAGAAATCGTCCGAATACTATCATCATCGCGTCGTAGCATTCTCTGCCCAAGTTGAATTGAGCCTTCAAAGCCATTATTTTTGAGATGGCTGTCGGTGTACAAAAGTAGGGGCACTCCTTTGTACCCCTTTACTTGTGCACGGGCAGCCGGAGCCACGCGCCGCGGCCACACTAAGAAGGGCAGAGGAGGGAAACCGGGAATAAGCTGAAGCCCAAGACGGCCAAGGCAACGCCAAGACCAAAAACACAAAGGACAGAAGGGCAAAGCAGGCTCCCCGGGCAAGACCCTTGCCGGGGCAGCCCCGGCAAGGGCCTTGCCGGGGCAACTTGCCCAACACCAGCAGAGCGAGCCACCCTTGAGCCCAAGGGTTCCGAACGCCGTCAACAACTACGTTGGGACCAGGGCTCGGGAGGCACCTCCGTGGTGGCATGCAGATCTTTGTCAAGATCATAAACTCACAAGATCAGATGAGAACCAGAAGACGGCGACCCTCGGCGGGATCCTAGCCGAGGAGATCCACAAGGCCCCCGGCAGGCACCTTGTCAGGGACGACTGCAGCGCCAAGGCAAGACCCTTGCCGGGCCCCCGGCAAGGCCCTTGCCAAGGGCGCCAGCTGGGCCACTTTCGGACCCGCACCAGCCAAGACTCCACCGCCGTCCCCAAGCAGATGCTAGCTCAACCAGCTGGGCTGGCACCTGCGTGGCGACGGGCGGCCTCTACGCCAACTCAGCAAGCACCTGCGTGGTGGCATGCAGATCTTCGTGAAGGCTCCACCACCGCGCCGCCTCAGCAGCCTGCCTACCTACATGGCACTACATGCATCGCTGGCCTGGGCGCCTGTCGAAGCAAGGAGGAGCGGCGACGAATGGGACGGGCCTCGTTCCCGCCCCCGACAAAGCTAATGGACACCTAAGTAGCGCATTGAATGCACTTTGTCCCGTAATGCCGTGCGATAAGCTCGCGCACTATAGGCCTTTCCACCTCCTGTGTGCCACTGTGGCAACCCCTTTTGCCTATATATAAAAGGAGGCCCGAGGCGACCAGGAGAGAGATTCGGCTTTTTGGAACTACGCAGCCACCGTAGCTAGTTCAGAAGCTCAAGAACACTGAATACATCCACCAAAGCAGGACTAGGGTTTTACGCATCCTCGCGGCCCGAACCTAGGTAAATGATCCTTGTGCTGGCTCTTGGACCTGCTCTTCTCACAACCCCGCGCCCGCCGACTGTAGAAGGGATTCCAGTGATCCCATAGGTGTCGTTCTCACCGACATCTTTGGCGCGCCAGGTAGGGGCGCAGTTGTGAGAATCTGGTCTAGCAGTTAGCCTAGCAGTTCTTCGTGGCCATGGCTTCCAAAGAAGAAGATGGCCAAGAGAATGACGCCGCCCGCAAGCGCGAGGGACACCGGCGCGGCGACAGGAAAGCTAAGTCATGCCGAACTTTAAATATTTCCTTTTTTATATAAGGTTATCCCCCTTGGAGATCTTGTTCTTTGTATGGAAAACCTGCACACAAAGGAGCCCTCCCGCGATTGGCAACACCCTTGTTCTGTTTCGAGTCCGCTCAATAGCTCAAGCGGCCGCGTCGAGAGTGGCAGGGTAGTCTTCCGCAACCGGCAACGCTCTCGATTCTGACTCGAGTCAAGCTCGACAGTTCGAGCGGCCGCGTTGGGGGCGGCAAGGTGGTTCGCTCGGCTGCAAGCGCACCCGGCAGGCCATTGGGGATCCGTCCTCAAGACGCCGCCCTGGGTTTACGCGCCGGCGAGCCTACCCAGTTAACGTAGGGTGAACGTACAAAGGAAGATCGAACAGGGAAATAACATGCATTGTATCAAAAGCACTGCGGAGTTATAGTACATAAATTATTGTCGCGGTTCTAACTAAAGATAGAAATTGTCTTGGTCATGAACCTGAAGTGGCAATGAGAAATGGGGTGCCTAGTCCCGGCGCTAGCCCTCCACCCTCTGGATTCCGTCGATGCGTCTAATGATGGGCTTGATACGCTCCTTGAGCGACGCGATGCCTGCATCCTCCGGCAAGCTCTCCAGCGCGGCTTCGAAGTCGAGGTCAGGATTCCAGTGCGCCACCTTGGCGAGGACCTTGGTCATGGCACCCCGGCAAAGCCTCCGGGACTCATCGGCCAGGGAGGCCGCCCGGTTGGAGTGAAGCTGCTCCAGGGCCCCGAGGACGCCCTCGAAGAAGACGGTCAGCCTGGCGTTGGAGGTCGTGCTGCGGTCCTGGACGTACCTCACATTTGGCATACCCATGGTGGCCAGCTGCATGGTGATCCTGCCGGCGACGTCCTCGAGGCGGCTGATCCAGCGGTTCTCGCCCTCCACAAAGTCCTTATGGTTGGCGGTCTCGTTCTTCCGCAGCTGCTTCACGGCCTCCAGATTCTTGGCCAGGGTCCCTTCCCGGGCCTTGGTCTCCGAGAGCGTCTTCTCAAGGCCCTCCAGCTTCAGCTTCAGGTCTTTGATTGAGTTGCTGGCTTCGAAGAGCTCCCCGGCCCTGCTGACGGCCGTGCCCTGCGCCTCCGTCTAGGCTCCGTTGAGCGTGTCCTTCTCTTGGACAGCTTCGGGGCCTGCTCCTTCAGCTCGTCCCGCTCCACCTCCAGCTCCTTCACCCTGCCGGCGTGAACCAGATCATGGGCATCGAGCGCCTCTCTGTGCCTCTGCTCCAGCTCTTGGGTCCGCTGCACGACAAGCTTCTCCACCTCCTCATCCTTGCCGCGGAGCGTTGCGGCAAGCTTCTCCTCACACGCGGCAAGGTCCTCCTCTTGGGAGTCTAGCGCGGCCTGGTGCTGGGTTCGAGCGGCCTCGGCCGCGGCGGCCAAGTTCTTCGCCGTCTCCTGGGCCTTCTCGATGTCGGCCTGCTTCATGGTGAGCTCCACAGCACGCTTGGCCAGCTCGCCCTGGGCGGCCTTCAGCTCCTTACAAGCCTGGCGGAACCAAGTCTGCATCTCGGCGACGCGCACCTTGAGGTCCGCCTCCGCCTTGTCCACCGTTGCCATCCTGGACTTGGCCTTGTCCAGGCAGGCGCGGTGGAGCGCCTGGAGCTTCCGGAAGTTGGCGCCCATGGCCTGGAGAAGCCGCTCCTCCTGAGAACCGTCACCGCCGGTGCTCGGCTCATCAACAGCCTCGAGCCCGGCGGTGGCAAGCACCTCCTCGTCGAACACCTCTCCCTCGACGGGCGCCCTGGAGCTCGACGCCCCTGGAAGGTGGACGAAAAGGTCGTCGCCCACCCTCAGATACCTGCCGGAGCCAGAGGCAGCAGAGGAGGAAGGCTGGTCGTCAACCACCTCCTCCCCGGCAGCGACCTTGCCGGCCTCCCCGGCAGGCCCCTTGCCGGCCTCATCGGCAGTAGCCTTG
Organism: Triticum aestivum; assembly: GCF_018294505.1. Taxonomy (NCBI): domain Eukaryota; kingdom Viridiplantae; phylum Streptophyta; class Magnoliopsida; order Poales; family Poaceae; genus Triticum; species Triticum aestivum. The sequence goes on along the minus strand of NC_057811.1, from coordinate 23,124,446 downwards.
TCGGGCTCCCCGGCAGGTCCCTTGGTGGCGTCCTCCACAGCGCCCTTGGCGGTCTCCTCGGCAGCAATCTTCTCAGCCTCCGCCGTGGCATCCTTGGCGACATCCTCGATGACGGTGTCGATATCCTCTGGGTCCACCGAGGGGAAATCTAAATACCGAGAAGTGGATGAGGCGAGGCCAAGATCAAGGTTCAGAAAGAACAGAAAAAAAGAGAACAGGGACGGAAGGCAAGTGACTTACTCGTGCCGGACTGGGAAGCAGAGGTCCCCTCCCCCCAACGTTTGGCACTGAGGCAAAGCCACCAGCGCCCGAGTTCGCCTCCTCCTCCTCCGTGTGCATGGGCTCGGTGCTTGGCGCCCTTGCCGGGGACGCCCCTCGGGGCGGCATGGTCGATGGGGGCGGCGTGTTGGGGGTAGCCCTCTGTGGCTCCTCCTGCTGATGTCCCCCTCCTGCAATCGCGGCAAGGTTAGCACCAAGGGATCGTGCCCCCAACACACGTTGGCAAGGGCGAGTAATGGACTTACGCTGGGGGCTGTGTGGGGGGCTGCTGTCTGGACTGCTCAACACCACCAGCAGCGCGCCAGCAGTGCCTGCCGGGGGCTGGCCGCCCGCCGAAGCCTTGGCCCTCTTCACCCTCTGGGCCAGCGTCTCCGCATCCCTACAAAGATGAAAACATGTCGAGATAAGTGGCACGGTCTGAAGGGGGTGGAGATGACAGAAAGGAACAATACTTACTCGTCCTCCACCTCCTCCTCTGCTGCTTTCCTCTTCCTCCTTGGGCTGAGGGACCCGAAGTCGAAGGTGACCTCTGCGTCATCATCTGCCGGAGGAGGGGAAGCTGATGGAGTCTGAGGGTGTTTGGACGAAGAAGAGGCGGTCGCTCTCTTCTTTGCCACCGCGGCCTTCACCGACATCCCACATCGCGCGTTCAACGCGGGTCGTGGGGAAGCGCAGCGGACGAAGAGTTACTGCGGTAAAAATCCGCCCCACCTGCCCGCGCACCGTTTTGGGCTTGGCCCAACAACGTGTCGCGCTTATGTGTGGCCCAGGCTTGGGGGCTCCTGTCGGTGTACAAAAGTAGGGGCACCCTTTGTAACCCTTTACTTGTGCACGGGCAGCCGGAGCCGCGCGCCGCGGCCACACTAAGCAGGTAGAGGAGGGAAACCGGGAAGAAGCCGAAGCCCAAGACGGCCAAGGCAACGCTAAGACCAAGAACACAAAGGACAGAAGGGCGAAGCAGGCTCCCCCGGCAAGACCCTTGCCGGGGCAACTTGCCCAACACCAGTAGAGCGAGCCACACTTGAGCCCAAGGGTTCCGAATGCTGTCAACAACTACGTTGGGACCAGGGCTCAGGAGGCACCTCCGTGGTGGCATGCAGATCTTTGTCAAGATCATAAACTCACAAGATCAGATGAGAATTAGAAGACAGCGACCCTCAGCGGGATGCTAGCCGAGGAGATCCACAAGGCCCCCGGCAAGCGCCTTGCCGGGGACGACTGCAGCGCCACGGCAAGACTCTTGCCGGGCCCCGGAAAGGCCCTTGCCAAGGGCGCCAGCTGGGCCACTACCGGACCCGCACCAGCCAAGACTCCACCGCCATCCCAAGCAGCTGCTAGCTCAACCAGCTGGGCAGGCACCTGCGTGGCGACAGGCGACCTCTACGCCAACTCAGCAAGCACCTGTGTGGTGGCATGCAGATCTTCGTGAAGGCTCCATCACCGCGCCGCCTCAGCAGCCTGCCTGCCTACATGGCACTACATGCATCGCTGGCCTGGGCGCGTGTTGAAGCAAGGAGGAGCTGCGACGGACGGGATGGGCCTCGTTCCTGCCCTCGATAAAGCTAATGGATACCTAAGTAGCGCATTGAATGCACTTTGTCCCGTAATGCCGTGCAATAAGCTCGCGAACTGTAGGCCTTTCCACCTCCTGTGTGCCATTGTGGCAACCCCTTTTGCCTATAAAAGGAGGCCCGAGGCAACCAGGAGAGAGATTCGGCTTTTTGGAACTACGCAGCCACCGTAGCTAGTTCAGAAGCTCAAGAACACTGAATACATCCACCAAAGTAGGACTAGAGTTTTACGCATCCTCGCGGCCCGAACCTGGGTAAACGATCCTTGTGCTGGCTCTTGGACCTGCTCTTCTCACAACCCCGTGCCCGCCGACCGTAGAAGGGATTCCAGTGATCCCATAGGTGTCGTTCTCACCGACAATGGCATCCAGCTGACAAAGCTCAGTCTTCTCGTGGAGAGGACGTTTTGAGGACTCCAACATTTCAGTGAAGGCCTTTGCAGATTCCTCCATCTCCTCGTCCGAGTCCCGAGCATCGTCAAAGTCTGCACCATGTCTTCCATCCCGGTACCATGCTCGTCGGTGCGACGAAGAACCACCTCGGCTCTGGCACGTTGGGCAGACTCACCATGTAATGTCCAGACCGTGTAACCAGGCGTAAAACCAAACTTCTGCAGGTGTTTACTCATTTCAAGCTCGTCCCTCATATTATAGTTGTCGCACCGGACACAGGGGCACCAGCTTAATTTCTGCCCATTTGCAAATGCGGCTCTAACAAACCCCTTGGTTTTTGTTAACCATTCCTCGGTCCAAACTTTCTTACTAGGGTAACCGGTGTACATCCATGCACGATCACTCATATTGACTTCCTACTGGACACACAAGAAATATATACATAATTAAGCAAACCATATCCATCAGTTAATGGAGTTTGTCAGTTTTATTACGTCCAGGCAACCTACATGCTAATAGGTAAAGATAGGTCCTAATCCCACCCGAGTATGTGTAGATTGGGTTTGTTTTCCCATGCTCTGCTCCGGATTCGACGCAAAATTTTGGCAGCACCTCCCCGCTGTTCTCCTAATACACGTCTTGGCAATAAGCAGAGAGGATGTGTACCCGGAGAACAACAGAGAGGCACTGACGAAATTCTGCATCGGATCTGGAGCAGAGCATATGGGAAAACGAACCCAATCTACACATACTCGGGCTGTCCATGGATAACGTTGGACAATTCGAAAGAATCACGATTATAAATATGCAAATGCATGCATATTTATAGATGTAACCCTTTCGAACGGGAGACGCATAGTGGTTATACATACTGATGATTGACACCTATAGCTAGCAAGTTTCATCGGCATGAAGACCGAAAGAGCAAATGAAGGGGGAGGAGGAGATGTCATTTGTGCTCACCAACGAACGCATGGGCGGAGCTCGTCGAACACACAGGGAGGTCGTCAAACACCACACCCTCGCAGCGACGAAACAACTGCACATATAAATACACCCATTCAACACAAATATATATTGCATTTTGCATAACAAAATCGAAAAATATACGACCTAACTCATAATTCACAAATATATGACCCTGTCGGCCTCTGGAAGGCCAAAGAGCACCTTTTCGGGAGGTGTTGGGGGTCGGGGTGTCGTGGGTGTCGTGTCAGGGTCGGCGTGCCGTGTCGGGGTCGGGGTGCTGTTTCGGGGTCGGGGTGTCGGGGTGTCGTGTCGTGGTCGGGGTGTCCGGGTGTCGTGTCGGGGTCGGGGTGCCGTGTCGGGGTCGGGGTGCTATTTCGGGGTCGGGGTGTCGGGGTGTGGTGTCGGGGTCAGGGTGTTTCCTTCTCTCCTTCTTCTTCTTTCCTTCTCTTCTTCTTCTTCTTTCCTTTCTTCTTCTTCTTCTTCTTCTTCTTCTTCTTTCCTTCTCTTATTCTTCTTTTATTTCTTCCTTATTTTCCTTTTTCCTCTTCTTCTTCTCATCTTCTCCTCTTTTTCTTCTTCTTCTTCTTCTTCTCCTCTTCTTCTTCTTCTTGTTCTTCTTCTTCTTC
>NC_057811.1:22819821-22820228 GCF_018294505.1 Triticum aestivum | reverse complement strand
TATCGACCCCCCCTCGTGTTGAAGTTATCCCCCCTCGTGTTGAAGTTATCGGGAGGGGTATATATCGACGACGACAGACCCGATAAAACATAAGAAAACAAAGAAGAAATAAAAAGAGGAGAGAAGAAGAAAGGAATAGAGGAGAGGATTGAGGAAAAAAAAGAAAAAAAAGAAGAAAAAAAAAGAGGAGAAGAAGAAAGGAATAGAGGAGAAGAAGAAAAAATAGAATATTTTCTATTTTTTTCTTCTTCTCCTCTATTCCTTTCTTCTTCTCCTCTTCTTTTTCTTCTTTTTTCCTCTTCTTATTTATATCTCCTCTTCTTCCTCTCCTCTTCTTCTTTCTTTCCTCTTCTTATTTTCTTCTTTCCTATCCTTCTTTTTCTTCTTCTTCCCTTCCTAGCTAGATA